>NC_060139.1:526798242-527101272 GCF_021461385.2 Schistocerca piceifrons | reverse complement strand
CTATACATCAAAGATACAATGACGGAAATAGAAGCAAAGTTCAATAGGATGATTGAAATTTAAGACGAAAGGAAATCAATGCCAATACTCACTAATTTCATTGCTATCATGAGTGAAAGAGCAGGAGATTCACAAGATCAGTTGAATGGAATGCACAGTCTACTGCGTGTAGAATATGGATTGAGAGTAAACCGACGAAAGACTAAAGTAATAAGGAGTGGTAGAAATGAGATTTGCGACAATCTTCACATCAAAATTGCAGACTACAATGGAAACAACCTGAATTAAGTCTGCTATGTGGAAGGATATAACAAACGACAGATAAAGCAAGGAGGACACAAAATTGAATAGTACAGGTAAGGAGGGCATTCCTGTCCAAAAGAAGTCTACCAGTACGATACAGTGGCATTACTTGGAGAAAAAATTTTAAAGAATGTATATCTGGATAACAGCAGTTTATGGAAGTGAATCATGGAAGTTGAGGGAACCGAAAAAGAATCATTAGAGACCTGGTGCTGTAGAAGCATATAGAAAAATAGGTGGGCTGGTAAGATAACGAATGTGGATGTTCTACCAAGAATCACCAAGGTAAGGAATGTGTGGAGGACGCTGACATGATGGATGATACGAGGTCTGCTATTACATCAGGAAATAAATTCCACAGATCTAAATACAGAGGGTAAAACCTTTAGGGGAAAACAGAAATTGTAAAATACACAAAATCTAATTGAGAACTTTGTGTGCAGGTAGTACTCCTCAATAAAGATTTTGGCATGGGCTATAGAAGGTGTGCATCAAACCGGTTCTAAGGCTGATGACCACAAAAATATGTGTTTCGTTAACCGCTGTACAATACATGAAAAGGGGTAGTTCCAACTGTTATCGTGTCTGTGGTTTCCTATTACAAGCTAGGGAGAAATGAGAATATTCCCTTATAGGCATCGCCTGTTTTATTTTGCCGTTATGGATCCTACACAGCTTATATGATGGGGGCCAGACGTACTTCATTGTCTACGTTAGATATTAGAACAAAAAATTATAAATCAGTTACGTGGAGTAGTTAGAAACCATATTATGACATTGGCCTGCCTACTGCCAAGTACACCATGTTGTGCTTAAGACAATGTTATGGAGCAGGATCAGGACATCGCTATGAGTTAACCAACAGCAGTTTATGAGTATACCACTGAGATCCTCAAGCGTCCTGGGTATCTGCATATCCTCGGTATAGACTGCCAGGAAATCAAAGACACCCGTTCGTATTTGATACGACAGGCTTCACATGCGCATTCCATTTCATATATAGAAATTATGGTACAAAAACAAGACTAAGATGCCTGAGCCTAGACTTTATAATATGATAGGGCATATTTTTTACCATTACGTTTCCCTTCAGGTATTTATAATTAAGCCGAGATGCCACCAATTGCACAATGTCAGTTGTTGTTTATATCGATCTGAAGTTAGTTGTTGTTTATATCGATCTGAAGTTGTTTATACTATTGGTCGGCACATACAACTGAACACTCAACAGACGCTATGAGAGGGTTCTCCACATTGTCTAAAACATGGTTTATTAATTTTGCATTCAGACCTCAGTCTTTCAAGTGTGTTGATGTTTTCCATAGCTTTATCGCCTCTGACGCTTGTCGCTCGAATCTACCAGACTTTATTAACATTCTACATCATTATTCTTCATATATACACGTTTACTCCTCAACATAGTCGCCCTAAAGACGAACACAGTTCTCGCAACGAGAAACCAGTATGCTAATACTATCACTGTAGAATGTCTGACATTGTCGACGTTAGTACTACCTTGCCTGCACCACTTCATTGCTATCAAAGTGAAGTCCTCAAAGGTGTTCCTTCGGCTATGGAAGCAGATGATAGCAGACTGGGACAAAGTCGGAATTGAATGTATGATGATGGATGACGATGAACCCGAGGCGTCTGCTTGTTGCAGACGCCGCTACGTTCGTTTCTGGTCTGGCTCTGTCACGCTGAAGGGGAGGGTGCTCTGCGTGTGGGCGAACACTTCGAACTCGTGATTTTAGTTTTCTGAGTTTTTTCTCAGGCACCGACGAGGTTACGTCAGACAACGCCATGTTACACTTCACAATTCGATATCTTTTACCGGCAGTTTGAGTGATCGATCCGGAAAAGTCGACTATATGCTTGATATGTATTTCTTCAGCCGATGTAGACAATAGAACAAAGAATTCTGAAGAATTTATTTTCAGCAAGCCCTCGTAGCAGAAAATTATTCTGCATCTAGGGAACGGTTACCATTCTGAAATGTTCCGCACTACTCGCGATGAATTTCGTAAATTCATTTTTTTTATCATTTACATCGCCATATTCAATAAAGTCTTAGCATTTTGTCTACTTTGCATGGGTTTCTTGTCTGCTTGATATACCGACTATATCACAACCGCCAATAGTCTGCGTTATATTTTTTTCGGTTTTTACCTCCAATAACATTACTGCCCACGTGGTTCAGAACTACCTGAGCATGCGTTTAAGCAGTCTATATCTCCTGATATTTATGGGCTATCAGATGTGTATTTCTATATTCTAAGCCTGTAATTAAGGTCTACTTCATTTTTATCAGCTTTCAGTTAAGTGTCACGGAAATTACTTACAATTTGTTCATATACAGTTACAGTTGTCATAAAATGCCTTCCAAGAGACAGCCAACTGAAGATTGTGATGCAGCTGTGATTGCTTCCGTATTTGTCCAATGGCATTTATTTATATAACAGCTGAAGAGTTCACATAAATCCCTTATAAATACAACAGCATTAAGTTTTCGTTAATTTCATAAACAGTCATTTAAATATAGTACTTAAATATATGTGAAATGTAAAGAGAGAAATGTAAACTGGACCGCGGTCCCTGCCAAGGATGGGGGATGTGGACAACAGCAGGGGAGGGTCCTGGTGAAGATACAACGACTCTTTGTTAGATTTTTACTAATTCATAGAGCGCAGACATTCTTATATATATACCCTCTATTTTCTGGCACGATGCAGCGTCCCCTACAAATATTACGGCATCGCAACTGAGGTGTATACGTCTTTAGTTTGCGAGGCGACTTCAGATGGCATGATGTGGCCGCGTTGCTACCACGGGTGGCAACCAGGGGTTCTGTGACGCTGCAGATGGCGTCGTTCCAGTGGCACGGCGATGGCGTTGCCCAGAGTGCAGGTCTGGCCATCGGTGAGGAGCAGGAGCAGTCGGATGTGTTATCCAGGAAAGGCAAGGACAAGCCACTGTGTCAGTCATAAGTCTCCTCAGTGTCCATCGGTGTCATCGTTCCAGTTAAAGTGTTAAGGCAAGAACAGGGTATTTGGATGGTTCATGGTTAGCATGAATGGATGTTGTGTATTTTGTATAATTAATACCCAGTTATACTTTGCCACTATTTATGTAAAGCTACAGATTAGGAAATGTGTTCTACAATTGATATATAACAGTTGAGGACATGAAAGAACAGTTTTATTGTGTCAGAATAAAACTATTAAAAGTCCAACAGAAAGATACAACAGGCTAAACCATGTTTAAAAAATAATTCTTCCACTCAGTTTGTAGCCTGGTTGTAAAGCTGATTTATTGCATATCTTGAAGCAATCAGAAAGTATCACAAAACAAGATATGTTGATTCCACCAGTTTTTCTTGCTAGTGAAAGAGGTAAGTTCTACACTCTTGGAATTTACTTCTTTCTGTGAAAATTGTTGATGTCTTCAGTCAACAGCTCAGCCATCTCGTCTTCACTCAATCCTAGATGAGTCAGCTCCTCCAGGATGAGCCGACACACTTGCAATACTCCTAGTTCTTGGGACAGTCAGACAGGACTGGTTTACACAGACTCTTTGGTTTCACCACGTAAACTACAATAAATAGAAGAAATATATTTTAATAGAGTTAGAAACTATGAATAGAAATATATACCACTATACATTTACTACTGATAACACAATGATAAGTCATCAACTATTTACATGGCATGAATTTCATTTTTCGCTCTCTTATGGTGCCATAACAGTGAGATTGTGGAAGACCTCTAGGTACCAAACAGGCAACACAGTACTGTCAAAATAAACCCCACAGCACGAATATCTATTGCCTATTAAAATATCTCTTCGCTAAATGTTGAGACCAAAGCCCATGGAGAACTTCATGTAGCTTTATATAATATAATTTGGACCTACTACGGTGTCGTAGCAGGCGGAGAGGTGATACTCCGACGTGGCGCGTCCCAGGTGGCGGATAGGGGGGTCCTCACCGGCTTGCCGGCGGACTTGAGCGAAATAAAATAGCTCTCGCGGACCAAACACGCAACATCAAGAAATCCATTAGTGTCTGTTCTGGTATCCAGCGACTGGTGGTCTGCGTCTGTTTACCTAGTTGGTGCGGCTGTGAAATATGGCTTGATCTCAACAATCAAGTCTGCAATTACCGTGATCTTGTTGAAGGTCACCACAACCAACTTCAACTTGAAGTAATCATGATGGAACAAATGGAAAGAAATCCGCTACCCCAGGCCCCAGTCAACGGACTGGACTTTCCTGGTCATCGGATTCTGGGGGACCAGGAACATCATGAGGAGAAGAGTCGGAGCTTCTCAAAACCTCTTCGCAAGCACTACCTTGGCACTCTCAATGCAAACACTCTGTTCAAACTTGGAAAACTAAAACAACTGACAGACATGCTAGATAAATTTCACATCAAAATTCTTGCCATCCAAGAGACGCGCTTCGTAGATGAAAACCATTTCGACACAGAACATTACAGGATTTACAAAGGTAAACCTGCTGTCAGAAGAGGAACACCATTATTGTTTGGTACAGGGTTTGCAGTACACAAATCAGTCATGGATAACATCATAGACTTCAATTCAATATCAGAACGTATCTCGACACTGTCCTTCAAATCAGGTAATAAAGCATACACAATTATCAACGCACATGCACCTACAAATGACCATAACAGAAAGAAGCCACAAGAAATTGAAGACTTCTGGGAAGACATGGAGGAAGTAACTAACAACGTACCAGAAAGACATGTGAAAATTGTAATGGGTGATTTCAATGCGCAGCTTGGTAAGGAGAGAAAATTCAGAGAAATAACAGGCCCATACTCAGCACATATTCGAACGAACAGAAATGGGGAACACCTCATAAAATATTGTCAAAACTTTAACCTCAAAATCATGTCAACACAATTTCAAAAACCAAGACGAAAACTTACAACATGGAAAGCACCCAACACAGTGTGGGGAGAATTTCAGATTGATCATGTGGCCATATCCAAGAAAAATTCGCGGGAAATTCTAAATGTCAGAACACGTAAAGGAGTCTTCGAGTCTGATCATTATTTGCTACAAGTTAAGATTAGGCCAATCCCAAGACTGAAACAGACAGCGCAAAACAAAATAGTCAAACCTGATCCGGAATACTTGAAGATAAACAGGGATAAAATCGTTGAAGAAATTAATAGGCACTCAATAGACACATGGACAGATCTGGCGAAGGCAGTTCAGAAGACTATGTGCTGGGGACAACCACTTAGAAAACGCAAACATAGGTGGTGGAACGCAAAGTGTGATGAAGCCATTGAGAGAAGAAAGCAAGCATGGGACAAGTTCAGTAGCTACAGAAATTCAGAAACATGGAAAGAATTTCACGAAGTTCAGAAACTAGCATCGAAGGAAATCAGAAGGGAAAAACGAGCATATGACAATAACAGACTAAAAGAAATTGAGGAAGATTTCAAAAGAAATAACACAAGAAATTTTTACAGAACTTTCAAAGAAAATATTAAGGGCTATCAACCCCCTAGCCTCTGCTTCCGAAGAACAGATGGATCCCTGGAAACAAACACAAAAGAAAACTGTAAAATTCTCAAACATTACTTTGATAAACTTCTTAATTGCAAAAAACCTACAGGAAAATTAACATTCCAAAAGACCACATCTAATGCCGATTCTGATCCACCCACAATAGAAGAGATAGAGGAAATCATAAAACAAATGAAAAATAACAGAGCTGCCGGAGAAGATGGTATTATCGCCGAGATCTGGAAACTCCAAGATGAAAACATCACCAAAAAAATCCATAAGATTATCTCCGAAATTTGGATCACAGAGAAAGTGCCAGAGGAATGGAAATGTGCATTGATCCATCCATTACATAAAAAGGGTGATAAGTCAGATCCAAACAATTACAGAGGCATTTCGCTAGTACCAGTTACATACAAAATTTTCTCTAACGTGCTATTAAACAGACTAGAACCACAAGCAGATCTGCAAATTGGGGAATACCAGGCAGGCTTCAGAAAAGGGAGATCATGCATCGAACAGATCTGGAACTTGAGAACACTTTTGAAAGTCAGACAGGCAAGAAACACTGTAGTTACCTTTGTGGACTTTAAAAAAGCATATGATTCCATAGACAGACAGACACTCTTTGACGTACTGGAAGAATATGGTATCGACAGAAAAACCAGGGCACTTATACAAGAGACGCTTACAGACACTACCTCCAAGATTAAGTTCATGGGAGAAATTTCGGAACCCTTCCACATACACGCAGGTGTCCACAAGGAGACGGGCTCTCACCAATCCTGTTCAACATGGTGTTAGACAAAATTATCAAGCAGTGGGAGGAACAAGTTAAAGGAATACAGCTGGGAAGAACACGTGAAACCAAAACAATCATAAAATGTCTGGCATTTGCAGATGATTTAGCCATACGCAGCAATAATACACAGGAGGCAAAGGAAGCACTGGAATGCTTGCATGAAATAGCTGCCAAAACAGGTCTGCAGGTATTTTACGAGAAGACACAATATATGGAACGACAGACCAACAAAATACACACCATGCATACGGTATATGGATCCGTAGAAAGAGTCGAAAAATTTAAGTATTTAGGGGAGTACATACAAATGGGAGGATCAAACAAGGCGGCTAACATGGAACGAACGAAGAAACTCCAGAAGGCATACAAACTCACATGGTCACATTATAATAAGAAAAGCATATCGAGGCAGGCCAAACTTAGGCACTACAAAACAGTTGTATTACCAGAAGCATTGTACGTGTCAGAAACAACCACAATTGGAGCATCAGGCATCATAGACACAGAAAAAATAGGACGAAAATTCTCAGAAAAATATTTGGACCAATTCACAGAGATGGCATATGGATGAAGCGACCTACCAAAGAGCTGTACCAGCACACTGACAGACTAACAGACGCGATCAGAAAACGCAGATTAACTTTCTATGGGCACATACAGAGAATGGACAACAACCGACTTACAAAGAAAATTTTTGATGTAGTAAACAGCTCAAGCAAGAAAACAAATTGGTGTCATGAAATAGACGAAGACTTAAGGCAGATAGGGATCAACAGGCAAATGATAGGAGACAGGAAATACTTCAAAAACAAAGTTAGGAGTGCAAAATTTATTGTAAAGGAGAGAAAGAAGAAAGGAACATTATGGACAGAGCAAAGGAAACAGGAGCACAGCCAAAGGATGAAGAGATTTTGGGAAGAGAAGAGAAAGAAAGGAAAGAAGTGAAAATTGTGTCATCATGTAATTTTCGAGTTCAAACACTGTCCATAAGGGCAACAATGAAATGAATGAATGAATGAATAATTCGGATGTTAGAACTCAGATTCTACATCGTAGAAAGATAAAAAATGCATAACATTTAAGAGTCTAACAAATAACTGGAAAAAAGGATTAAATATGTGCTGGAAATTGCTCTGAATAGTTTCGGTGAAGAATGTTAATGAGTTGCATTTTCGTAAAGTGCCGTATCTTTCATTGTTCACGGAGAGGTAACATTTTACCGTTAAAGTGTAACGTAAGGATAAACATTTTCCCTTGATGGTTTGATTTAACTCATATTCTCACATTCACTTTGGAACCCTTCAAAAATTGTGGTTATCTTGTCAACAATGGATACAAAATCGTGCTATGGAAAGTAACTTACCCTTCGGTAGTAGGTTGTAGCAAGAATACAGCTTCAGTGAATTGGCATACAAGTAGAACTTGTTGTCTGCCTGGACACAAATGGTATCGTCGTCTTCTTCCGCGTACGACGCCGCCACCAATGTTCTCACAGACGGGATGGTGGCGGACGGCTGTTCCTCACCCTGGATGGCGGCAGTGGTCGACTCTTCTGGTCGTCCGTATACCGCCGCAACTGCGACCAATGCTATAGAAAACAATGAACATTACTGCAGATTGCAGCTTTGTCTACTGGCTGTTGGTGCAACTTTACCATCTAGCGCTCTGATACTATTGTCAGGTAATCTGACTGCCATGTGCTAGCTTGAATATACGGAGATAAGGTGCAACTCAAATGACTAGTGCCACCATTCTGCCACTTGCAAATCTATCTCCTCTGGATGGTAATGGTACTCTGTTGTCTGGTAGACTCTAAGTTGTACATATATCCTAAGTAACTGTTATTAGGAAAGCTGTAGCAGCAGATTACGGCATATTTGTGACACTTGTGTAGAATGCTAAAAGATGTTTTGTACCACAACACGAGACTGTTTTGGTACCTAATTGCTGATATAACTCAACATGTTGCTCTTAACAGAACAAAACGGATACTGGGAAAGATAATGTCAATGGTACGACGAGGAAGTGTCACATGCGCACTACTGATCACAATTCACTCAGTATAAAAGAAGTGCTGCATACTTAGAGAGGTAGTTTGGATCAAACCATTAGAAATGTCCAGTACAAATGGGCTCAAAACGCTTTCCGTAAGAGCTATGAGCAGTTTGGGAAACTGTAAACCGTATTCATAGTTCTGGGTAGGTGCAGCACATACATTAATTCTAACTGAACCAGTATGTGTTGTGAACAGCTTGTGAAAACCATTTACATTGTGGTTTTTTCTCTACTTTTGCCATAATAATGGTAGCCTCTTATTACAAAGGCCAGTACCAAACACCATATTGAGCATGACCTTTAGCGACGACTCACAAATGCAGGTCATATGTAATACCCGAAGTCTCATGTATTTTTCAGCTACTGCCTTTCATGAGTTTATAACCATTTCTCGTAACTACATCTACTTATGAATTTTGTCATTAATTAAATTTCATCGAAATATAATGTATGCTGCATGAATAAATAAGAAATAATTACATAGATCGTTGTAATAAATAAGCTGCCAGAGACAAAAAAATTATTTCAACTAACGCAAAGAATATATTTCACGGAAAAATAACATTGTTGTCGCGAACGCACGCAGTCCTAGAACAGAGGGCAGAGATGAGTTGCGAAGCGTCTATGGTGCGGTGGAGACATGTGTGACGGTCCGCAAATGCCAAATGGAGATTGTTATCGAAATGGTGTTACAATATGTATGTGGGCAGGCAAAATATAATTAAGTCAGGACGTGTATGGACACACAACATGATCGCAAGAAGATGTTGGAATTAATGAAGACTGCTGTACGCATAAATTTTATTCAAGCTGCTGACTAATCAAGAGGAGCCTACCGCCAATACTGAATTTCGTAATAAGCATTACATCAGAAGCAACGCATCGCAAAGTAAGATACAGCCAGTATTTTTATAGCTCCATAGCAGGCATGCCAGCGCAATAGTAACTTTTTGGGACATTCTTCAAAGCAAACTTTACAGACCCAGGTCGATCAAACTATCTGACAATAAGACCAAACTGGAAGTGATTCAAATTCAATTCATATTTTATTGACAAAAGTATGCTGGCTAACTGACAGTCAAAGAAAGTTTACGAGTTTATGTTGTGTTCTGTAAATGACTTTATTGCATATGTGTACGTAGCATTAGCATTAGCAAATAACAGTTGGCATAAATGACGGTTTCTATGGCATCATTTTCGGAGTAACCGGTAAAGAACTGTACTCTGTTTTGGCCACGATTTAACATATTTTAAAACAGACAGCATTATCACGAATTACGTAATACAGCATAGCTTCTATGGACCGTTGCTAGTCGTTGCAGAATTATAATTAACATTATTGCATGTTAGATTTCAGTGTTCATGTTACACGTGTCTTCGCATCTGAGCTCACGCGAGTTCACTTCATTTTTTTGCCCCATTACCTTTCTTGCCCGGTACTTTCGTGATTAGCTATTTATCAAATTTAACTTTTGCCCCTTTTTGTTGCTGACGACCTTTCTACTCAGCAATCTAAATTCGTGCAGACGACATTGGCATACCCAGTTACGGCTAACTAAAGCAAAACTTTATTTATTCCCATTCTTTTAATTTATATCATTGTTGCACTCAGTAATCACTCCAGTGTTAACGATCAGGTAGTAACTCACTACGATCTATCAGCAAACATTGATATTCGAATTAGGTGCCTTGTTTCCAATTACTATGGAACAGTAGGTACACCTGTCACAAAAAATATTTTTCTAGTTCAGGGACAATATGAATAGTACATGCTGCTACAAAACAACAAAATAACGACATCTCATTTGATTACTCATTACTTTATTACATTCTGTGATTCGAGATAGCAAACAACTTATGTAGACATGATGTGTTTCAAAGTAGTCAAGATGGACAAGTGCTCATGCCCACTAAGGTGTGCATTTCATAGTCCATGTGCAAAGGAATTTTTTCTTGTTTCCTTCCATACAAGCATCTCTCAAAATTGTGGCAGTGACCAATTCTTCTCCGAGTGTGTAAATAGATTTTCAAGCGAATTGCTGTCTCAGAAATCATGTAAAAAGAAGGTAGAAAAAAAAATGTGTATCGTGAAAGAAAATTTATATATTCTGCCAATACTTACCAGCAACAAAGAACAGAGCAGCCTTCATTGCACTCGATAACAAATACTACTGCAGCCGGTCTTAGATTTTCGTTTATATATGTTTAAACACCCAATGGCATCATCGAATGTTATCGTACCGTTCCTTTCTGATTTTCCGTTCCGGGAACTGTGGTGCAGCAACAAGCAGCAGATTGACTTTCCTTGTTTTTGGCAAGCTGCATTATCGTTCGTTCTGCCTTATTTATTACCAACGCTATTTCAACAACCGGGATAAAAAAGACGGGTTATCATACTGCACCGTTCACTTCCTTCTCATTCGACGTAGCCGCGCGGGGTAGCCGCGCTGTCTGAGTCTCCTTGTCACGGTCCCTGCGGATCCCCCCGTCGGAGGTACGAGTTCTCCCTCGGGCATGGGTGTATGTGTTGTCCATAGCGTAAGTTAGTTTAAGTACCGTGTAGGCTTAGGGACAGATGACCTCAGTAGTTTGGTCCCATAAGACGTTACCACAAATTTCCTAGTTTCATTCGATGTCATTGGAAGAAGACGGGTATGTGTCACTTCTCTCTCAATTCGGTGTCATTGTAATAAAACCGAGAAAACAAAAAGACGTGTTTCCACGTAAGTTAAGTGCCACAGAGCATCAACACAGCTGAGTTGATATGTCACACACGTCTTGTGGGCAGTCCCCGTTAAATGTGGATTGAGAAGAGAAAGCTCTAGTAAAAAAGTTAATTCCTAAATCAGCTCATAACGCTTTTTTTTAAAATTAATACAAGACAGTTTACGCACAGGCTCTAAATGAAGATTCTTTTTCTATCAACGAAGCCTCTGATAATGCAGTAAGGCTCAAATCCTGAAGAAATGAAATGTATAGATGCCACCGATTGTTCATGCTATGTACTTTGCGATCCAAACAGCTTTCCATTTTTAAGATGAGAGCCCTGTGCCTAGAGGATAGTACACCTACGAAATAAGTGCGGTGCGGTTATAAATATATGCACTGAAGTGCCAAAGAAACTGACGTAGGCATGCGTGTTAAAACACAGAGATATCTTAGGAGGGAGAATGCGGCGTTGCGGACAGCAACGCCTGTATAAGACAACAAGTGTCTAATGCAGTTGTTAGATCGGTTACTACTGTTGAAATGGCAGGTTATCAAGATTTAAATGAATTTTAAAGCGGTGTTATATAGCCGGCGCTTATGCGGTGGGCCACTGCACCTCCGAGGTAGCGATGAAGTGTGGATTATCCCGTGCGACCATTTCACGATCGTACAGTGAATTTCAGGAATCCGATAAAACATCAAATCACCAACATCGCGACGGCTGGGTACCTGGGACAACAATGACTGAAGAGAATGTTTCAGCGTGACAGAACTGCAACACCTCCGCAAATTGCTGCAGGTTTCAGTGTAGGGCCATGAACAAGAGTCAGTGTGAGAGTGATTCAACGAAACTTCATCGACTTGGGCTTTCGGAGCCAAAGACCCATTCGTGTACACTTATCACTAAACGGCTCAAAGCTTTGCGCTTCGCCTGGGACCGTCACCACCGACAGTGGAAGGCTTATGAGTGGAAATATGTTGCCTGGTCGGACGAGTCTCGTTTTACATTGTATGGAGTGGATGGACGTGTACGGGTACGGAGAAAATCTCATGAATCAATGGAACCAGTATGACAGCAGCGGACGTTCAAATTGATGGAGGCTCTGTAATGGTGTGGGACGTGGGCAGTTGGAGTGATATGGGAGGCGTGATACGTTTAGAAACGTCTCTGACGGGTACCACGTACGTAAGCATCCTGTCAGATCACCTGCATCCATTCATGTCCATTGTGCGTTCCGATGGACTTCGGCAATTCTTTGGCTCTACACTGTAATATATATATGACTGGATAAAATCTGTGAGCGCTGTCAGAGGGACATGTTAGAATCTTTTACACACTCATTTTGCCTGTAACGGGTATGAAACAGACGATTTCTGGCGACACTAAGGGTCGCTTGAAAGTAGAGACGAGTACTACTTTTTTCGGCTGCTTCCAAGTAAACACTCAAAAACGTAATTGCAAATATCACCATAAAAGTCGGACCAAATGCTCCTCACGACTCTTCGGAGATCAGTTGTATACACATTTTAAGTGGTGAATCGATAGAGCGTTCCCATATTTAATCACGTGCGACATTCGTTTTAACTAAATGTGTTAACAGGTCAGCGAAACCCGAGCTCCGAGCTAAACGCCCTCTCACCCCAAACCACTGACATTTCGATTTCAGTGGTATGAATCGAGAGCTAATAGGAGGTCAGGAAGTATGTCTTTTATGTTTTCTGATGAAAGTTGGTTGTGCATCACTGACAATGATGGCCACTGAGGGCCTGCAACCAATTTGTGTGAATGCTATACACCCTGGACCTATACCGGGAGTCATGGTCATGGGTGCGATTTCGTATGTTGGCAGGAGCACTCTCGCGGTTATCCCAAGCAGCCTGAATCAAAATTTGTATGTCAATCTGTTGATTCGCCCTGTTGTCTTGCTATTACTGAATCGCATCCCATGGGTGATTTCCAACAGAATAACGCTAGCCTACACAGCACTATTGCAACATAACATGCTCTGCAGAGTGTCGACATGTTGCCTTGGCCTGGTACATCACCAGATCCGTCTCCAGTCGAGCACAATGAGACGACAACTCCGGATTCATTCACAGCCAGTATTAACCGTCCCTGTACAAACGAACCAAGAGCATAATGCATACACGCTTGCGTATTCACATTCAACATTCTGGCTGTTACACCGGTTTCTAACGTATCAGCAATGGCTTATTTCGCGCTTACGTTAACCTGTGATCGTACGAAGACAGTCACTTGCGTACGTTGTCTAGTCAAATGTATTCCAGAATTTTTAATACTCTACGTCAATAATTTCTGGTGTCGCGAATTTTTTCGTCAGTGTATATTAGATGCTACTCCAATAGTAGATCAGTACTTTGTATATAGTTTGGATAAGCACGGATTTTGTTGGTTGCTTATATAGAGGTCTTTCCCATTTCATTCATCTATGGAGTGTAGGTGGATTATTGGTCGTATGTATCTCAGCCAGCAGGCATGACCTTCATTTTATGCTCAAAGTATCTACGCCGATATATAAAGGGATGACAGACATTCACAGATTATATTGTATCCGTGCATAGGAATGACTAGGTTTACACGGAAGATCTGGCGTCATTGACAGAACATTTGCCAGTGGAGACTCGTGGATGAGGTTTTTGGAATTCACTGACTATTTACACCACCTTTCATTTATGTAGTCTATGGATTAGACGTCGTCTGGTAGGACGACCTGATATGAATTCTGCTGGCTTGTGCGGTATTTTAGTACACATTGTACAAGATTTCTGTGAGCAATCAAAAGCATACACAACAATGGACCAATAATTAAAACTCCAGAAATGAGCCAACGAGACAGACCCGCTTCAAATTCGTACAGGTTCTACTATTGACATATTTATAGCACATCAGAGACTCATATTATAGCCCATTAAGTGTGTAGTCTAGAATTGCGTTTTGTGAACTGCATTCCCAAGAGGGCTCACAACCCTTTTGTGAAAAAATGATATGCAAACATCGCGACCTGAGCCCTTGCAATACTACCGTTACCTCTGGCAAGCTTCCGTTTGCTCGACAGCCGAGTGTTGTTGTAAGGTTGTTACTTTGATTTCCTATGACAGGGGTACAGATATTCAATAATAGCGGGTTAAAAGCTGTGAGCTGTCTGGGGAAGTTAATCTTGCATTACTAAGCAACTGTTTCACCAGGTATCTAGTCTAGGTTTACCAAATTCCCAAACAGACTAACATTAATTATAATCTTTTAATAGTCATACAACAACCGGTAATATATATATATATATATATATATATATATATATATATATATATATATATATATATATATATATATATATATATATATATAAAAGAAAATTTAAACAAAAAGAAAGAAATCAGTTTATATTTGGAAATTTATTTTAAGATTGATCATTGAAATTTCAGCATATTAAACGTGAGTTATAACTGAGCTGGTGCCTTGTTTAGGACTGTGAAAATGTGAGTTTGTAATCTTACGGAACACATCAAATATAGAGCCAAGATTGGGAGTCTGCATACAACACTGCATTCATAAAACAACACACAAAGAACATTGAAACATATGCAACAGAAAATTAACCACTACCAACAGATTCAAATTTTCACCCAAAGAAATTACGTTCGTAGCACAATCCTGTCCGTCATGTAATTACCACACACTGGTATACTAAAGTCATATTAACTCTTTGTGAAATCTTCGCGAAAAGAATAGCTGAGGGGTACTTTGATGATTACACCACATGCTTCACGTGGTCAACTTGGTTTACACAAAGAGTGTCACTCCATAATAATTTTGATAATTAAAATAAATTAGATCGAAAAGCAATTTACAAAAGAAAAACCTCGAACTGGATAGTAACGTCTTACTATTAACCTGATGGGTCAAACAGTTATATAAGCACGTGGTACTGGTCTCGCAAAGTACACCCCACGTGGGTTGAACATAAAGAAAAGTTGCTATATTGAAAAATATTGTCAAGACGAGACGTTATAATCACACAAGCATTCGCATTTAAGATTGATCTTAGTTAGAGTTACTGATCAACACGTGGTTCCACTTTACGCACAAAGTAGTGACAAAGCAACTACCGGAAAATAATCTGAACTTCACACGAGAATTACACTGCGCAGCAATTTAAGATAACATTAGATATTTTAGAGCTAAACCTGAAATAAAGGTGATTAAATTTTCAGTTAGGCTGAACTTAAGAAATCCATTGTCCTACGGACTTAGCAGACACGCGCTTAGCCGGAGATCTTACCACTTCAGACGCTCGCCACGGACGGACTGCTTGGTCCCTTCCTGAGGGGTGGCTCACAAATACAAACGGAAGTGGCCAGAGGGGCAGCTTCCTATACCAACATGACAACGGACGGACAGGACTATACTAAGAATAGAAACCTCTCTGCTTTAAGAAAGCGTAGCTACCTGTTCCGACGTTGGTCCTACTGTTCTCTAGCAGACAGGCTTGTCTGCTACCCTCAAGCATGCAACTAGAAATACATTTGCTCATTCATCCTCTCACACAGAAGGAAAGGGGGATGACAGTATCTTATCATATACAGTATATAAAAGAAAGCGGATGTAGGTTCCGTATGAGACTGTGTGACATGAATTACATATAAACTCTGTTTTAAAGTGTAGTAGTGTGACAGATCGTTCTTGTTTATGTGTAAAAGTAACACGTTCCACTACTCAGTCCCCTCCCAGATAGTCAGAAACGCCACAGTAAATTTAGAAGAGGTATTTATGCCGTAAATGGCAACAGATTTAAGAAATTAAACATGAAAGGAATCCAACAGAGACCTTTCATTGTATGCCACACACTAAGCAGACAGCTATTTAACCGCATGGATAGCAAAGTAAATACAAACCTATACAAAAAGTCGATTTAAATATGTCGATGAGGTAGGTGAATGTTGAAGCGAAACATTCGTTGGTGAGCAACAGTGTGGAACTTGTCCATTTCAGTTGCATAACACACACCCAGGTACATTGGGCTCTGCCTATGTGTACTCCGTGTTTTCATATGTATTCTTTGAAACAATGTGGGTCTCGATTTTTTCAATCAGCAACACTCCCAGCAGAATGTGAACACCTCAGTGAGTAGAAACATTCAACACAATCGTAAAGTTACACTATACAGTTCTCCTTACCAAGCTTCTCTTAGAGATGGCAACAGGACGCGTCCTATAATTCATATAATGTTAACAGCAATAACACGTGAAAATTATCTTTTCTTACACCGTTCTATAGAACCAAAGATTTTGAAGGTCTTCTTATCGTTTATTACACCGTTCTATACAAACAAAGATTTTGAGGATCTTCCTAGTGTACTTAATTAAATTTGTTAACTGACCAAGAGCTGGTCTCTAGCTTAGCGGGAACAAATCAACTGGCAATGAACTTTGAAAGTATTCTGTTAATCGCTACTGGCATTAAAACGTATTTCAAAAAAATGTTTTGTGACGTTTTACATCTTCAGGCAAACTTCATTTGACAGATAGAAACGTGTTTGTTTCCAAACTCCTCTAGAAAGTTTTAATTAGCGTACTGTTTCACAACACAAAGCTGTTAGAAATGCGGAACATCTAGTCTCTCTGTCCATGAACAACCAGGAATGCCTAAGAGAAGAAAATCCAAAAATTTAAAGTAAATTATTCCGTAGCGTAGAATATGCGTAACATAACAACTCGCCTCCATCACGTCATAAGCATCGACCTTCATTAGATCTGCAATGGCCACAAATGCTTCAAATCAAGCAAAGAGGGTTACCTTGCCACGTACACATATCTGTACAAATACAAATGTCAGGTTGCATCTGTTAAAAATCCGGGTAAAACTCTACACTAAGGCAGGGAACTGCGAGATTCGTGAGTCCACGGCTACAGCTCTACCCATCCCCTTCCTATCCCGCCAACTATTCCCCTCAACCCTCCCCAACACCATCGTCACAATACCTGATGATGGTCGAAGTAGAGAGGATATAAAATGTAGACTGGCAATAGCAAGGAAAGCGTTTTTTAAGAAGAGAAATTTGTTAACACCGAGTATAGATTTAAGTGTCAGGAAGTCGTTTCTGAAAGTATTTGTATGGAGTGTAGCCATGTATGGAAGTGAAACATTTCGATAAATAGTTTGCACAGTAAGAGAATAGAAGCTTTCGAAATGTGGTGCTACAGAAGAATGCTGAAGATTAGATGGGTACATCACATAACTGATGAGGAGGTATTGAACAGAATTGGGGAGAAGAGGAGTTTGTGGCACAAATTGACAAGAAGAAGGGACCGATTGGTAGGACATGTCCTGTGGCATCAAGGGATCACCAATTTAGCATTGGGGACAGCGTAGAGGGTAAAAATCGTAGAGGGAGACTAAGAGATGAATACACTAAGCAGATTCAGAAGGATGTAGGTTGCAGTAAGTACTGGGAGATGAAATAGCTTGCACAGGATAGAGTAGCATTGAGAGCTGCATCAAACCAGTTTCAGAGCTGAAGACTACAACAACAACATTGGGTTAGACGTCGTCTGGTAGGACGACCTGATATGAACAAGTGCTCATGCCTATTAAGGCGTGCATTTCATAATCCATGTGCAAAGGAATTTTATTATTGTTTCCTTCCACATAACCATCTCTAAAATATGTGGCAATGACCAATTCTTTTCAAATATGTGGCAATGACCAATTCTTTTCCCCATTTCCTCCACTTGGGAAATACCGCAGACTTCCTGTACACCCCTTCACATACCCCTCTTGTCTCCAATCAGGATATTAGTGGGAAAAAGACTCACTTTGTCCTGAGAGAGGGATGTAAGATAGCGTGTTTATTTGTTTGCTTTATTTTGGGGGTGTTGGGTTGTCATCCACAATCCTCAGCCCCTCAACCCCATCCTCACATATTCCAATCATTTGTGTATCCGGAACCTCAGATATGAATGCAACACCCCCTTCCACCACCACATGTGAATAGGCGGTAAATTGGATGGAGTGGAAGGTACTGTCTTTACTTTTGGTGGGAAATGTGTTCAGTTAAGATGTTGGTGATGGACAGAGTGGATTTTAATACGTGTATTACCAGTAAGCATACAACTGAGGACTGCATTCTAAAATCTTCTACGGAACGGATGGAAGGAACTGATAATGAATGAATATAGTGGGAATACCTTTCAAGAGGATATGGGACGATAGACTGAGAATGTATTTCGCAACTCATAAAGAATACTGACTGTGCTAGAACTGCTCGTGTTTTTTAAAATGGCCGGTCAGTTCACAGTGTTTAAGACAGATTTGTCCTTTTCCACTACCACAGACTGAATGAAGCTCGGGTGCTCACCTTGGAGTATGGGCTCAACTGGGGACGCTTGAAACGGATTTTCTCTCAATTTCGTGTGAATATACGTTCACTTTGCTGTGGACTCTAATCCACAATACTAGTCGAAATTGGCGGGGAAGTCAGAATAATTATCTCCAAACGATCTAAAAATGTATATCGCCTAGGGAAGTTGTATACAGACCCATACATACGTGGTAAGATCGGACAGGACATCAAATAGCCACTAAAGTGTAGGAGAGTAGCTTCCTACCGATCTACAATTGTATAGCTACTCAGAAACTTGTACACAGACACATGTTAAGAAGGGATAGAATAGCTGACTATCATTGAAGTGTAAGAACGCCAATACACACTACCACACCTCTTAGAAATAGTTCACTTCTCAAATTACTAATAGAAATTGTAATAAAAAAACCGTCACTTGTGAACAATATGTCATAGTGCAACATATGCGCTAATTGTTGAGTAAAATCGTTGCAATAACACAGCTACTATAATAACTGAGCGTAAAATATATCGCCAGGACAGAGACGGTTTAGCTGCACATGTGTTCACCCGGAATGTGTTCATACAATCCAACCACCTTAGAAAAAATTTTATCTCCTTCCTTACCTCCCCTCTCCCATCAACTACTCCTCCGATAGCTAGATGTAATGGTTTTCAAGCCTGTGCTACAATTTCCCTGTTGCTGAAGGTACACGAAGATGTTGCAGTGAGACTCTTTATAAACACGTAATGTGTGAATACCCAAGCACAATCCAACACTCCCATTTCGCACGTCAATCGACCGCAAAGCTCCAAGTGCTAAATATATTCATGATGTTGTAAGGATTGACATTTGAGAATTGAAGCGCAGTACACACACCACACATACGAGCTTCTGTCGCTGCACAATCAGCATACTTGCTAGATCGCTATTCAGCTATCCAGAGGTCTCTGTGAGCACAGCCGAGAGGATTTGACACCAAAATTGCACCCAACAGCCGACTAGCTGGATTCTCTCCTTGTACCCGTCTGTTGCACGACATTAAGCACAACTTCCGATCGCATAATACGTCAAGACGACTTTGGTCCTCTGGCCATGGCACACTGCATGACAAGCAGGTGTGTCATGCAGTTACACCCTGGGACAGACCCTCCAGGAGATGCTCTTTTCAAGGAACACTATGGAGAACTGATATTTGAAGATGACTACTAAATGATTCTACTTGTACCAACACATATTTCACGTAACGACCACAAAGACCAGCTACAAGATACTAACGCTCCCATAGAGGTTTATAGCAGTCTTTTTCTCTCTCGCTGTTTTTGCAAGTGGAATAGGAAAGGACATGTCTAGTAGTGATACAAGCACATCATCTGCCAAGGCTTGCGAAGTATACCGATATAGATGTAAATTTCGCCTACTTATTAAGATGTCGGTCCCACCATTTATAGACAGACAAACCTCATGTTGCCCGTTATTTGTCAAGGAAGCAAAAGAACTTCTCCTGCTGATTGTCTCTCTATAAAAACCTTTGGGTTATAATATTCATAACAATACAGAAACATAGCACCTAAATTTCTTTGCTATCTAATGATTGTCTATACATATTCCCTGCACTTGTCCTACACTGCTTTTTCACAGTTCTACGATTACTGTGCTAGAGATACGAAAGTATAAGGGTGTCAGAATCATTTATGACAGCATAGTGTTCCGTGAGAGAAATGTCACTTTTCTTCAATTTGTGCATAACTCCATAATACGAATCTATCAGTAACACAGAGCTTCCATTAAACTGTTGCACGAAAACTACAGTATCACACATCATACACTGATCAGCCAGAACATTTTGACCACCTAGTTAATAGCCAACTTTATCATGGATAACAATTGTTACGTTTCATGGCATGAAAGCAGTAAGGCGTTTGTAGGTAAATGGATAGGGTTGGCACAACTTCTGCCCATACAAGTCACCTAATTCCTGCAAATTCGGGTGATGGGGGCAATGAGCTCTGACGCCTTGTTCAGTCACGTCCCAGACTTGTAAGATTGGTTTCAGACCTGGCACGTCGGTGGGCCGGCACTTCAACTTGATCTCGCCACAGCGTTCCTGAAACCACTCCATCACACTCCTAGCATTGTGACATGGCGTTTTATCTTGTTGAAGTGTGCCAATGCAGTTGTAAAACATGATCGTCATGAAGGACTGTACATGGTCAGCAACCAGCGTGGTTACTCCTAGGCCATCATGGTGCCTTGCACGAGCTCCACTGAACCCATGGATGCCCACGTGAATGTTTCCCAGCATAATGGAGCCGACACGGCTGGGCTCCAGCCCTCAGTACAAATGTCAACGAGCTGGTACTCTCGAAGACGACTGATTCGTGTACTTCCATCAACATGATGAAGGTTATCGGGATTCATCAGACCAAGCAACCCTCTGCCACTGCACCAGCGTCAAGTGCCGATGGTCACATGCCCATTTCAGTCGTAGACGCTGATGTAGTGGTGTTAACTCTGGAACATGCATGAGTTGTTGGCTGCAGAGGTCCACAGTTAGGAGCTTGTCTACAAGATCGCCAATCTAGGAGATCTCGTGTTCCTTTAACTTTAGCATGCTTTTTTCGTTGTTTCTGCAACACGGTTCTAATTCGTTTTATGTACCAAGCGTTATCAGCACCGTCCTTTGTTAAATTATTTGGCACGAATTTTTAAATTTCTCTCGAACTATTTCTTTGAATTCAAGACACATCTGGTCTACACTTACAATGTTAATTTGGAACAAGTGAAGATCGACTCTGAGGAAGGCATTGAAAAAAGGTGACATATTTGTCACGAGACACTATGCTGTCAATGAAAACTCTGTCACCATTACACTGTCATATTTCTGGCGTAGTAACCATAGAAACATAATAAAGGAGATTAGGCCACGTACAGGGTGACATTTGTAGGCACTCATTCGATATCGATGAATTATAGGTGCTATGTGTCTGAATTCCTTTGTGCAGTCGACATATAATTTACATGGCTGTGACTATCATCCTATAAGACAGTGCAGTAGTTTTCTAGTTGTGGTAGCTTTCTACATAGTCAGTGATGGGCAGAGGACTAGACAGTCTGCTGAAATGGTTCAAATGGCTCTGAGCAATATGGGACTTAACTTCTGAGGTCTTCAGTCTCCTAGAACTTGGAATAACTCTTACTCGTTTACTCGTTGAAATCAGGTGGATTCAAACGTTATATATCAAAGACAAGAAGAAACTTGAGAATATAGTATGTATGTTATACTCTGACGAAAGGAGAAAATTGAGCTCTATACCGCTTTATTCGAGGTTTGTGAGTAAACTAATTACAGCCTCTGACATACCTCTCATGAACTGACTGCAGCGAGAAAACTGGAGGTTCACATGACGTTTTCATTGAGAGACGATCTGCAGCAGATGTTCTGTCTTTTGTATTCTTGATAAATAGGAGACAATATATTTCCATTGGTTTCTATTGATCTGACGAAGACTTAGGCAACACTTCCTTAATAGGTTTTACAAACACAGCAGGATGATTTTTTCATGCTTCAATAGACATTCTTCTAACAAAACGGCAACTCCCACCCTGTATGGAACACAGTTATGTGACACATTTATTTCACCACTTTGCATTCTTTCAGACAGCGCCAGACTAATATAGTCACCACGCCCTACTAACTGATGGCGGCATGTCATGAACCATTTCTTTGACAGCAGACAATACTAGCTTATATCACTAATTTGAGAAGTGGTATTGAAAAGCCTTTCAGGCAACTCTTTACTTAAATTAGCTTTGATTTCATTTAACTTTGACCTGAGTGGTTCATCTGAAGTTCCTCTCTCAGATAACAGATCAGAAGAGGACCTTTGCCCAACAAGCTGTAATTCTTAATATAGTTTTTCATTCATCTGAGTGCCTATATGCAAAATCAACTTTTAAAAGTACTGTGAATAATTTTTCCCTCTGCATGTGAAACTGTTTCTTTAACTTATAACTTTCCCTCTACTGTTCAAACTGTTTCTTTAACACAACGTCTTTTCCAGAAGTGAACTTATCGGATTTTCCATTTACCTCCTGAACATATCCTTTTATATAACTTATTCCACCTATTAATTTTCGTATGGCCTTGGTATTGCCATGGTATTCAAAAATCGTTTTCACCATTGCCTTTAAACTTCGACATATTGCCGTAAATGGGTACTGAGTATGGCTAGCCAATTTGTTCACTCTCAGCCTTTGACTCCAATTCACGCCCTGACGAGACAATATTTTTGCCGGTCGCATCAACGAATTCACTACCTTCAGGGTATGATTCTATGTGATTATGTTTTTCAGATTAAATTTTTATTTTCTTTCTATTTTTACCATAATACGGAGATGGCTATAATTACATGGGCAAATTACATATATTAGTGTAATAACAGCACACAAGCAATGTTAATTAAAAATGGGCACCTTTCACTAAGAATTTCAAACAATGTAACAGCACTGTACCATGTTGCATATTCGCTACACATAGTCAGCTAACTTGCACAACATAACTATGTAACAGTGGCAATTCACAAAAACTCAAATAATGCAAGTTTGATTGAAAATGGGCTGTTAATGATTAATTATATAATTAATTATATGCATAAATTAAGTAAATAAGTAATGTTGTCCTTACCTCGAACGTTTTGACGTAAAGAAAAACACATAATTTCAAAAAATTATAACATCTTTTTCTTCGGCTTCAGTCCGTTTCCGCCAATATTTTAGAGTTTTCGTTCAGTACAAGAAACAGAGAAAAACAAGTTTTAATAACGTAATGGCAATAAAAATTCGTATACATAATATTTATAAACTGTGCTGTAAGACGGTCGACAGTGTAATATATCACCTCTCTTCCCCCCCCCCCCCCCCCTGGGTTTTGTTCTTTTAAGATTGTTCATTAGACCTAAATGTTATTAAGAAAAGCATACATCACACTGCGAAGAAGAAAAGAGAACATGTAATTATAAAATTTAGGAAGATGACGTTGATTCTTTCACTTTTTTCTTATTGTCTAATAAGCAGACCAAGAAGTTGTCGTTGGAATGAAAAGAGTTTGATGACAACATATCGTCTTGGTGTTAACTAACAAAGTAAACTGATAGTTTTTGTAATAATAACGAAACTTCGTTTACAAACATTGATTGCAGTTTCAACTTACTATGTTGAGTTCAGAATACGATAGAGCGCTTACTGGGTCCGATCGTCATGTTACTAAACAGGCTGCTTCAATCTGAACAGAATGCAGGACTATGCACTATACTGCAAAGTAAATAGGAAATAAATCAAGTAGAATTACTGTGTCACAGTATAACTCAAGTTACAGGAATGACACAACCCTCTGGCAGCAAGGAAGAAAGAAACCACTATAATCTATTACTCTAGAAAAACCAAATATCAGAATGTTTTTCTCAGGCAAAGTGTCTACAAAGATGACGTTTATCATCACCGATTTCACTGTTAGGTTAAATAATTTGCTGCAGATGCTAACAGAAAAAAAAAATCAAGGGACAAACCCTCACAAGATCTTACTACCGAAATTAACTGACGACATTGCAGGACATTCTCAAGACAAAACTTCGCGGGGTGGATTTACATAGGAATCCTCTTTTAGTTAATACAACTTCGCTCTCCTCTGGTAAAATCCTGATATGGTAAGCAGTGTCATGTTTCTCTTCGTTCGGATGAAGAAACCGTTTTGCTGCAGGCATTTCCAGAGACACGACGAGAGGATTTTCGAGGTGCTACCGTTTCATGAACAGCCAAAATGCAGACTTCTACAACCATACATCCTAGGGCACACTGTGTCGCAGATGTAGAAGACGAACACAAAGTTCGAAATCGCAGCATGACTTGTGCTCTTCCTGTAGCGAAGGATTGTCGCGCTGTCTTGGGAGCCTTGTCACGGTCCATGCGACTCCACCCGTCAGAGGTTCGAGTCCTCCATCAGGCATGGGTGTGTGTGTTGCCCATAGCGTAAGTTAGTTTAAGTTAGTAGTGTGTGGGCTTAGGGACCGATGACCTCAGCAGTTTGGTCCCATAAGACCTTACTACAAATTGCCAATTTTCGACTTTGTAACTGATAACTGTACTATCGTAGTTGCTGTATCCTGCGTGGAAACGAATAAATATCAGGACAGTTGAATTGCTGTAATATAGGCTATATACTATTTGTAAGAGTATATGTGAATGCTCTGTTACAGTAAGAAAATATTCCTGTCTTTGTGCCAATACAAACAGAAAGAAGTATGCTAGCAAATGAATGGACAACAGAAGTAGCGTTATATAGTAAGAAATGATATCAAGTGTCAGTTTACATTTCACACATTTTAGATATAGTACATATTCATTCCAAAGACGTATTACAAATTCTGTTAGCATCCTGTCACAAATCCCACTATAATATTCGATGTTGCACACAACGACACATGTATTTTCACCATTCCCAACTGGTGGACTGCGTGTCTGAGTGAGACAGTGTTGTCTCCTGGATAGTTAGCCTTGCGGGTCTGTTTCGTAGAGTAGGTCAGTGACTTTGTGTTGTGTTAAGATGCCAAATGGTTGTACAAACATCAAGTACAATTGATATCAGGGTCTCCTCAACATTCGGAAACGGTGTAAGGATCACGAGAGTCTATTTTAATGTTTTGAGCTGCAAGGCTTTGTAGTCGTGAATTTCAAAACAGTTTGAGAACTTTACAACGAATTTTTCTTCCTGAAATGTTACGCTCGTGGCTTTGTGAATTCAGTGGTCTACAGTGCACGGTACAGAATCAGTCTTTTACCCATTGTAATATTTGTGCGTTTGTGTACATCACATGCCCATCCAATGAGCACAATTACGTTTTCGGTGCGACTGTAAGGTTATATAATAAAATATTTTCAAATCATTGGAATTTCCTTGCTTTTATGTTCCAGTGTTAACCATTTTACACCGAGCTGTTCTTTGTTACTGGTAGCAATTCATTCCACTTTGATTCAGAAATGATGTTCATGTCGCTGAGTTCTTTCTACGATCCACAAGACGCTAATTGTACTGTAAGCAATCACCTCTGTTCTTCTCAGCACACCAGGGCACAATATAAGTCAGTTGTTGTTAATGTAGGTGAGGCACCGCTTTATGTTTTCATATAAAGTCTTGTATTGTAAACTACGATAACAATCTGAATAAAACCTGCCTCGTGCACAAAGCTGAGCTATAGCCGCAGTTACATACATGTACTTCAAGTAAATTCAGGTGTTTATTGCAACTTGTCGGTTCTGTGCATATCAATTAATTCGTTACCGTGTCCATTATAAATGCGTTGCGCAAAGTGAGTCCCTCTCGTATCAGGTCATGTTTAATTGATGATTAATTGAGGCCACGCTAGCACATAAATTCGCGGGTCTAAACTTTCTATAAGTGTTTTAGAAGACGAAACTTATACTGTTTAGCAAGTCATCGACTTATCTCTCATATGAGATAATCAAACAAGCCCTAGGCAATGAACATTTTGCCCAGACTGTATTTTCCATAAATGAGAATGAAAATAACTCCAATACTTTGCTTCTGACCGACCGGGTGTTCAGAGGGTTTGCATTTTTCACTACTGGACAACGCTTTGGTACACTTTGTCGTCTCGTGATATTTGTTCTTAGTCAACTCTGCTCCACTGTGTGTTGGATGTCTTACAAACTGCCCACACTACATTGCAGAGAATAAAAACCAAAGGAAAAAAACTACCCTTCCTGGGAGTGAATGAGGCTTTCTTTTTAAAATATGTCTTCCGTCGTTCTAGATCACTAAGGCCTAGGGGTAGAGATTTTAGCTAGAAATCAAAGTATCTTTGGTTCTGGTTTCGAACCCAGTCAGCGAGTAAAATTTTGATGAAAATCATTAGCAGAGACGGCCACAGATTTCCAGTGTAAAAGTCAGCCTAGTTCTGCCAACAGCATTATAAAAAGTGGGCGGAGAAGAAAAGTGAGATCTGGGCAACCTCTTGTGTTTTGGGTGGAAGCTGTCCCTAAAAGGCTGAAGAATCAGCGATGAACAACGGCATAAGAATGGAGAAGCCAATAGAAACCACTACGTTATGTACGTCCACAAACACGTCGCCTGTAATTCAAAGAGTGTCATGATAATCTCTCCATCGGCAAGATATTCTAGAGCAGTCGCTTATGAGTCGGAGTGTGGAATATCAGAAGTTTGAACATTGTGGATAGGAAGCCAAATTCTAGTTACAGTGAGGATAAGTGAAGAGAATTGCAAACACGAGGACAGTGTCATTTCAGCGGCAGCAGAAAATTTTATCAAGGTAATAGGTTTCATCATGAACAGAAAGGACTATTCTCATCAGAATCAATAGTAATTAAGTGTCAACAAAAATATTTCAGGTATATAAGACGACATCGCAAGAAGAAGAAGGAGAGACAGTAAAAGTATATGAGGACTTTGAACAGGTAATCCAGTATGTAAAGGGAAATTAAAATGTAATAGTCATGGAGGGCAGCACCGCTGTAGTAGGTAAAGAAAGACAAGAAAGAGTTAAAGGAGAAAATGGGTGTGGTAGTAGGAACGTGTCAAGTGAAAGCCCGTCTGACTTCTGCAATCAATATCAGTTTGTAATAGCTAATACCCCGCTCAAGAATCACAAGTGGATTGACTCTAGTTGAATTACTCATGGTACGTTGAGAAGCTCCAGAAATCAGGTATCAGATTCGAAGTGTACACAGGAGCAGATATACATTCAGGCCGTAATTTAATAATGGTGGATAGCACATTGTACTTTAAGAGTATTGGTCGCAGAAATCGAGGTTGGAACGAGTGGGCTACTGAAGTACCGGTAGTGAGGAATGGTGTGGGTATGGAGTCAGTGAGCAATGTATAGTTCTAAAATTGGCAAACGCGGAAGTAGCACCAACATAGATACAAACAAGGGAACTGTAAAGAGACCGTAGGTAAGACAAAAAAAACTTCTTCTGATCAACGGAACAACAAAGTACATAAATGATCTGTGAATGGCCACACTGTAGCAAAATTACTGATTTAGCAATTAAAGAAATGGCAAGTGCGGGGGAACTGCGGAGAAATGTCTGCAAGAAATATGTGGAGAAATTGGAAAAGAAAGTGTCGTCAGAAGGACAGCTGCCACATCCAAAAAAGTCATAACACCCCTTGTTGTAGTTAAATACAATACCAGTAACAATAACATGAAATGGAAATTCTACACTTAAACACAGAGAGAAGAGCAGGTACGTCGAAAGACTACATTTATCCCTCGAGCAGGTGCGCCTGTGTATAAAGTGTGCCAAGGACAAATAATATTGTTTTGTACGACCCATTGTTGTTTTATAATTGAGAGCCAACACTTTTTCCTTCATTATTGCTTCACGTAACACAGTTATAAACTATGTTGTCCTACAACCAAGTGAGGAGTATTAGTATAAAATAACAGCGAGCTTGGCGAGAAAAAAATTACGGTCCGTGCAAGGAAATGTGCCAGATACACAGCTAACATCACAATACCATAATGAGACAATTTTCTATGAGATAGTAACTGATTAGGCGTTTGGCTGAGATCTGATGCAATAGCATTGTTTAATGCTCAGAGTGGTTTATTAATGTGGGGTAATACATGTACGCACCAACACAATTATAAAATGATAGTTCCTTTTAGTATCGTTAGGCTTAACAGCGATTTATCTCATATGTTTATTTTATCTTTGTTCAGTGAACTAAAATTAAAAAGTGTTTCTGTTCATACTTGTTAACCTGAATAACATAAAACAGATATTCTACACATGCGTAGAAAGTTAGCCAAGCACCCCTTTGTCTAATGAAATACAGCATGCCAGCACGAGGGTTAAGGCCAGTAATTCGAGGCAGGACTGTCTGATGTCATAAAAGAAGAGAGGGTAGTCGAAATGGGAGACGAAAACAAAGTTACTTGCTAGACTAATGAACTAAAGAATGGAGATAAAAATTGAGGAACTGTTAGACGACAACCAGTTTGGGTGTAGGGAAGGTAATGGCACCATTAGAAACGATATAAGGAAAGGGTGCGTTCTTTCTCTCCTACTGTTCAGTCTATACATCAAAGATACAATGACGGAAATAGAACCAAAGTTCAATAGGAGGATTGAAATTTAAGATGAAAGGAAATCAATGCCAATACACACTAATTTCATTGCTATCATGAGTGAATGGAATGCACAGTCTACTGCGTGTAGAATATGGATTGAGAGTAAACCGACGAAAGACTAAAGTAATAAGGAGTGGTAGAAATGAGATTTGCGACAATCTTCACATCAAAATTGCAGACTACAATGGAAACAACCTGAATTAAGTCTGCTATGTGGAAGGATATAACAAACGACAGATAAAGCAAGGAGGACACAAAATTGAATAGTACAGGAAAGGAGGGCAATCCTGTCCAAAAGAAGTCTACCAGTACGATACAGTGGCATTACTTGGAGAAAAAATTTTAAAGAATGTATATCTGGATAACAGCAGTTTATGGAAGTGAATTATGGAAGTTGAGGGAACCGAAAAAGAATCATTTGAGACCTGGTGCTGTAGAAGCATATAGAAAATTAGGTGGGCTCGTAAGATAACGAATGTGGATGTTCTACCAAGAATCAGCAAGGAAAGGAATGTGTGGAGGACGCTGACATGATGGACGATACGAGGCCTGCTATTACATCAGGAAATAAATTCCACAGATCTAAATACAGAGGGTAAAACCTTTAGGGGAAGACAGAAATTGTAAAATACACTAAATCTAATTGAGAACTTTGTGTGCAAGTAGTACTCCTCAATAAAGATTTTGGCATGGGCTATAGAAGGTGTGCATCAAACCGGTTCTAAGGCTGATGACCACAAAAATATGTGTTTCGTTAACCGCTGTACAATACATGAAAAGGGGTAGTTCCAACTGTTATCGTGTCTGTGGTTTCCTATTACAAGCTAGGGAGAAATGAGAATATTCCCTTATAGGCATCGCCTGTTTTATTTTGCCGTTATGGATCCTACACAGCTTATATGATGGGGGCCAGACGTACTTCATTGTCTACGTTAGATATTAGAACAAAAAATTATAAATCAGTTACGTGGAGTAGTTAGAAACCATATTATGACATTGGCCTGCCTACTGCCAAGTACACCATGTTGTGCTTAAGACAATTTTATGGAGCAGAATCAGGACATCGCTATGAGTTAACCAACAGCAGTTTATGAGTATACCACTGAGATCCTCAAGCGTCCTGGGTTTCTGCATATCCTCGGTATAGACTGCCAGGAAATCAAAGACATCCGTTCGTATTTGATACGACAGGCTTCACATGCGCATTCCATTTCATATATAGAAATTATGGTACAAAAACAAGACTAAGATGCCTGAGCCTAGACTTTATAATATGATAGGGCATATTTTTTACCATTACGTTTCCCTTCAGGTGTTTATAATTAAGCCGAGATGCCACCAATTGCACAATGTCAGTTGTTGTTTATATCGATCTGAAGTTAGTTGTTGTTTATATCGATCTGAAGTTGTTTACACTACTGTTCGGCACAGACAACTGAACACTCAACAGACGCTATGAGAGGGTTCTCCACATTGTCTAAAACATGGTTTATTAATTTTGCATTCAGACCTCAGTCTTTCAAGTGTTTTGATGTTTTCCATAGCTTCATCGCCTCTGACGCTTGTCGCTCGAATCTACCAGACTTTATTAACATTCTACATCATTATTCTTCATACATACACGTTTATTCCTCAACATAGTCGCCCTAAAGACGAACACAGTTCTCGCAACGAGAAACCAGTATGCTAATACTATCACTGTAGAATGTCTGACATTGTCGACGTTAGTACTACCTTGCCTGCACCACTTCATTGTTATCATAGTGAAGTCCTCAAAGGTGTTGCTTCGGCTATGGAAGCAGATGATAGCAGACTGGGACAAAGTCGGAATTGAATGTATGATGATGGATGACGATGAACCCGAGGCGTCTCCTTGTTGCAGACGCCGCTACGTTCGTTTCTGGTCTGGCTCTGTCACGCTGAAGGGGAGGGTGCTCTGCATGTGGACGAACACGTCGAATTCGTGATTTTAGTTTTCTGAGTTTTTTCTCAGGCAACGACGAGGTTACGTCAGACAACGCCATGTTACACTTCACAATTCGATGTCTTTTACCGGCAGTTTGAGTGATCGATCCGGAAAAGTCGACTAAATGCGTGATATGTATTTCTTCAGCAGATGTAGACAATAGAATAAAGAATTCTGAAGAATTTATTTTCAGCAAGCCCTCGTAGCAGAAAATTATTCTGCATCTAGGGAACGGTTACCATTCTGAAATTTTCCGCACTACTCGCGACGAATTTCGTGAATTCATTTTTTTTATCATTTACATCGCCATATTCAATAAAGTCTTAGCATTTTGTCTACTTTGCATGGATTTCTTGTCTGCTTGATATACCGACTATATCACAACCGCCAATAGTCTGCGTTATATTTTTGTTCGGTTTTTATCTCCAATAACATTACTGCCCACGTGGTTCAGAACTACCTGAGCATGCGTTTAAGCAGTCTATATCTCCTGATATTCATGGGCTATCAGATGTGTATTTCTATATTCTAAGCCTGTAATTAAGGTCTACTTCATTTTTGTCAGCTTTCAGTTAAGTGTCACTGAAATTACTTACAATTTGTTCATATACAGTTACAGTTGTCATAAAATGCCTTCCAAGAGACAGCCAACTGAAGATTGTGATGCAGCTGTGATTGCTTCCGTATTTGTCCAATGGCATTTATTTATATAACAGCTGAAGAGTTCACATAAATCCCTTATAAATACAACAGCATTAAGTTTTCGTTAATTTCATAAACAGTCATTTAAGTATAGTACTTAAATATATGTGAAATGTAAAGAGAGAAATGTAAACTGGACCGCTGTCCCTGCCAAGGATGGGGGATGTGGACAACAGCAGGGGAGGGTCCTGGTGAAGATACAACGACTCTTTGTTAGATTTTTACTAATTCATAGAGCGCAGACATTCTTATATATATACCCTCCATTTTCTGGCACGATGCAGCGTCCCCTACAAATATTACAGCATCGCAACTGCAGGTGTATACGTCTTTAGTTTGCGAGGCGACTTCAGATGGCAGGATGTGGCCGCGTTGCTACCACGGGTGGCAACCAGGGGTTCTGTAACGCTGCAGATGGCGTCGTTCCAGTGGCACGGCGATGGCGTTGCCCAGAGTGCAGGTCTGGCCATCGGTGAGGAGCAGGAGCAGTCGGATGGCCGGCCAGAGAAGACACCATTTTTTCTGGCTTTTAACTATTTCATGTGTTATCCAGGAAAGGCAAGGACAAGCCACTGTGTCAGTCATAAGTCTCCGCAGTGTCCGTCGGCGTCATCGTTCCAGTTAAAGTGTTAAGGCAGGAACAGGGTATTTGGATGGTCCATGGTTAGCATGAATGGATGTTGTATATTTTGTATAAATAATACGCAGTTATACTTTGCCACTATTTATGTAAAGCTACAGATTAGGAAATGTGTTCTACAATTGATATATAACAGTTGAGGACATGAAAGAACAATTTTATTGTGTCAGAATAAAACTATTAAAAGTCCAACAGAAAGATACAACAGGCTAAATCATGTTAAAAAAATAATTCTTCCACTCAGTTTGTAGCCTGGTTGTAAAGCTGATTTATTGCATATCATGAAGCAATGAGAAAGTATCACAAAACAAGATATGTTGATTCCACCAGTTTTTCTTGCTAGTGAAAGAGGTAAGTTCTACGCTCTTGGAATTTACTTCTTTCTGTGAAAATTGTTGATGTCTTCAGTCAACAGCTCAGCCATCTCGTCTTCACTCAATCCTAGATGAGTCAGCTCCTTCAGGATGAGCCGACACACTTGCAATACTCCTAGTTCTTGGGACAGTCGGACAGGACTGGTTTACACAGACTCTTTGGTTTCACCACGTAAACTACAATAAATAGAAGAAATATATTTTAATAGAGTTAGAAACTATGAATAGAAATATATACCATTATACATTTACTACTGATAACACAATGATAAGTCATCAACTATTTACATGGCATGAATTTCATTTTTCGCTCTCTTATGGTGCCATAACAGTGAGATTGTGGAAGACCTCTAGGTACCAAACAGGCAACACAGTACTGTCAAAATAAACCCCACAGCACGAATATCTATTGCCTATTAAAATATCTCTTCGCTAAATGTTGAGACCAAAGCCCATGGAGAACTTCATGTAGCTTTATATAATATAATTCGGATGGTAGAACTCAGATTCTACATCGTAGAAAGATAAAAAATGCATCACATTTAAGAGTCTAACAAATAACTGGAAAAAAGGATTAAATATGTGCTGGAAACTGCTCTGAATAGTTTTGGTGAAGAATGTTAATGAGTTGCATTTTCGTAAAGTGCCGTATCTTTCATTGTTCACGGAGAGGTAACATTTTACCGTTAAAGTGTAACGTAAGGATAAACATTTTCCCTTGATGGTTTGATTTAACACATTCACTTTGGAACCCTTCAAAAATTTTATAGTCAACAGTTTGTGGTTATCTTGTCAACAATGGATACAAAATCGTGCTATGGAAAGTAACTTACCCTTTGGTAGTAGGTTGTAGCAAGAATACAGCTTCAGTGAATTGGCATACAAGTAGAACTTGTTGTCTGCCTGGACACAAATGGTATCGTCGTCTTCTTCCGCGTACGACGCCGCCACCAATGTTCTCACAGACAGGATGGTGGCAGACGGCTGTTCCTCACCCTGGATGGCGGCAGTGGTCGACTCTTCTGGTCGTCCGTATACCGCCGCAACTGCGACCAATGCTATAGAAAACAATGAACATTATTACAGATTGCAGCTTTGTCTACTGGCTGTTGGTGCAACTTTACCATCTAGCGCTCTGATACTATTGTCAGGTAATCTGATTGCCATGTGCTAGCTTGAATATACGGAGATAAGGTGCACCTCAAATGACTAGTGCCACAATTCTGCCACTTGCAAATCTATCTCCTCTGGATGGTAATGGTACTCTGTTGTCTGGTAGACTCTAAGTTGTACATATATCCTAAGTAACTGTTATTAGGAAAGCTGTAGCAGCAGATTACGGCATATTTGTGACACTTGTGTAGAATGCTAAAAGATGTTTTGTACCACAACACGAGACTGTTTTGGTACCTAATTGCTGATATAACTCAACATGTTGCTCTTAACAGAACAAAACGGATACTGGGAAAGATAATGTCAAGGGTACGACGAGGAAGTGTCACATGCCCACTACTGATCACAATACACTCGGTATAAAAGAAGTGCTGCATACTTAGAGAGGTAGTTTGGATCAAGCCATTAGAAATGTCCAGTACAAATGGGCTCAAAACGCTTTCCGTAAGAGCTATGAGCAGTTTGGGTAAACTGTAAACCGTATTCATAGTTCTGGGTAGGTGCAGCACATACATTAATTCTAACTGAACCAGTATGTGTTGTGAACAGCTTGTGAAAACCATTTACATTGTGGTTTTTTCTCTACTTTTGCCATAATAATGGTAGCCTCTTATTACAAAGGCCAGTACCAAACACCATATTGAGCATGACCTTTAGCGACGACTCACAAATGCAGGTCATATGTAATACCCGAAGTCTCATATATTTTTCAGCTACTTCCTTTCATGAGTTTATAACCATTTCTCGTAACTACATCTACTTATGAATTTTCTCATTAATTAAATTTCATCGAAATATAATGTATGCTGCATGAATAAACAAGAAATAATTACATAGATCGTTGTAATAAATAAGCTGCCAGAGACAAAAAAATTATGTTCAACTAACGCAACGAATATATTTCACGGAAAAATAACATTGTTGTCGCGAACGCACGCAGTCCTAGAACAGAGGGCAGAGATGAGTTGCGAAGCGTCTATGGTGCGGTGGAGACATGTGTGACGGTCCGCAAATGCCAAATGGAGATTGTTATCGAAATGGTGTTACAATATGTATGTAGGCAGACAAAATATATAATTAAGTCAGGACGTGTATGGACACACAACATGATCGCAAGAAGATGTTGGAATTAATGAAGACTGCTGTACGCATAAATTTTATTCAAGCTGCTGACTAATCAAGAGGAGCCTACCGCCAATAACGAATTTCGTAATAAGCATTACATCAGAAGCAACGCATCACAAAGTAAGATACAGCCAGTATTTTTATAGCTCCATAACAGGCATGCCAGCGCAATAGTATCTTTTTGGGACATTCTTCAAAGCAAACTTTACAGACCCAGGTCGATCAAACTATCTGACAATAAGATCAAACTGGAAGTGATTCAAATTCAATTCATATTTTATTGACAAAAGTATGCTGGCTAACTGACAGTCAAAGAAAGTTTACGAGTTTATGTTGTGTTCTGTAAATGACTTTATTGCATATGTGTACGTAGCATTAGCATTAGCAAATAACAGTTGGCATAAATGACGGTTTCTATGGCATCATTTTCGGAGTAACCGGTAAAGAACTGTACTCTGTTTTGGCCACGATTTATAATATTTTAAACAGACAGCATTATCACGAATTACGTAATACAGCATAGCTTCTATGGACTGTTGCTAGTCGTTGCAGAATTATATTTAACATTATTGCATGTTAGATTTCAGTGTTCATGTTACACGTGTCTTCGCATCTAAGCTCACGCGAGTTCACTTCATTTTTTGCCCCATTACCTTTCTTGCCCGGTACTTTCGTGATTAGCTATTTATCAAATTTAACTTTTGCCCCTTTTTGTTGCTGACGACCTTTCTACTCAGCAATCTAAATTCGTGCAGACGACATTGGCATACCCAGTTACGGCTAACTAAAGCAAAACTTTATTTATTCCCATTCTTTTACTTTATATCGTTGTTGCACTCAGTAATCACTCCAGTGTTAACGATCAGGTAGTAACTCACTACGATCTATCACCAAACATTGATATTCGAATTAGGTGCCTTGTTTCCATTTACTATGGAACAGTAGGTACACCTGTCACAAAAAATATTTTTCTAGTTCAGGGACAATATGAATAGTACATGCTGCTACAAAACAACAAAATAACGCCATCTCATTTGATTACTCATTACTTTATTACATTCTGTGGATGATTCGAAATAGCAAACATCTTATGTAGACATGATGTGTTTCAAAGTAGTCAAGATGGACAAGTGCTCATGCCCATTAAGGTGTGCATTTCATAGTCCATGTGCAAAGGAATTTTTTCTTGTTTCCTTCCATACAAGCATCTCTCAAAATTGTGGCAGTGACCAATTCTTCTCCGAGTGTGTAAATAGATTTTCAAGCGAATTGCTGTCTCAGAAATCATGTAAAAAGAAGGTAGAAAAAAAAATGTGTATCGTGAAAGAAAATTTATATATTCTGCCAATACTTACCAGCAACAAAGAACAGAGCAGCCTTCATTGCACTCGATAACAAATACTACTGCTGCCGGTCTTAGATTTTCGTTTATATATGTTTAAACACCCAATGGCATCATCGAATGTTATCGTACCGTTCCTTTCTGATTTTCCGTTCCGGGAACTGTGGTGCAGCAACAAGCAGCAGATTGACTTTCCTTGTTTTTGGCAAGCTGCATTATCGTTCGCTCTGCCTTATTTATTACCGACGCCATTTCAACAATCGGGATAAAAAAGACGGGTTATCATACTGCACCGTTCACTTCCTTCTCATTCGACGTAGCCGCGCGGGGTAACCGCGCTGTCTGAGTCTCCTTGTCACGGTCCCTGCGGATCCCCCCGTCGGAGGTACGAGTTCTCCCTCGGGCATGGGTGTATGTGTTGTCCATAGCGTAAGTTAGTTTAAGTACCGTGTAGGCTTAGGGACAGATGACCTCAGTAGTTTGGTCCCATAAGACGTTACCACAAATTTCCTAGTTTCATTCGATGTCATTGGAAGAAGGCGGGTATTTGTAACTTCTCTCTCAATTCGGTGTCATTGTAGTAAAACCGAGAAAACAAAAAGACGTGTTTCCACGTAAGTTAAGTGCCACAGAGCATCAACACAGCTGAGTTCATATGTCACACACGTCTTGTGGGCAGTCCCCGTTAAATGTGGATTGAGAAGAGAAAGCTCTAGTAAAAACGTTAATTCCTAAATCAGCTCATAACGCTTTTTTTAAAATTTATACAAGACAGTTAACGCACAGGCTCTAAATGAAGATTCTTTTTCTATCAACGAAGCCTCTGATAATGCAGCAAGGCTCAAATCCTGAAGAAATAAAATGTATAGATGCCACCGATCGTTCATGCTATGTACTTTGCGATCCAAACAGCTTTCCATTTTGAAGATGAGAGCCCTGTGCCTAGAGGATAGTACACCTACGAAATAAGTGCGGTGCGGTTATAAATATATGCACTGAAGCGCCAAAGAAACTGACGTAGGCATGTGTGTTAAAACACAGAGATATCTTAGGAGGGAGAATGCGGCGTTGCGGACAGCAACGCCTGTATAAGACAACAAGTGTCTAATGCAGTTGTTAGATCGGTTACTACTGTTGAAATGGCAGGTTATCAAGATTTAAATAAATTTTAAAGCGGTGTTATATAGTCGGCGCTTATGCGGTGGGCCACTGCATCTCTGAGGTAGCGATGAAGTGAGGATTTTCCCGTGCGACCATTTCACGTTCGTACAGTGAATTTCAGGAATCCGATAAAACATCAAATCACCAACTTCGCGACGGCTGGGGAACTGGGACAACAATGACTGAAGAGAATGTTTCAGCGTGACAGAAGTGCAACACCTTCGCAAATTGCTGCAGATTTCAGTGTAGGGCCATGAACAGAGTCAGTGTGAGAGTGATTCAACGAAACTTCATCGACTTGGGCTTTCGGAGCCAAAGACCCATTCGCGTACTCTCATGACTAAACGGCTCAAAGCATTGCGCTTCGCCTGGGACCGTCACCACCGACAGTGGAAGGCTTATGAGTGGAAATATGTTGCCTGGTCGGACGAGTCTCGTTTTTCATTGTATGGAGTGGATGGACGTGTACGGGTACGGAGAAAATCTCATGAATCAATGGAACCAGTATGACAGCAGCGGACGTTCAAATTGATGGAGGCTCTGTAATGGTGTGGGACGTGGGCAGGTGGAGTGATATCGGAGGCGTGATACGTCTAGAAACGACTCTGACGGGTACCACGTACGTAAGCATCCTGTCAGATCACCTGCATCCATTCATGTCCATTGCGCATTCCGATGGACTTCGGCAATTTTTTGGCTCTACACTGTAATATATATATGACTAGATGAAATCTGTGAGCGCTCTGTCAGAGGGGCATGTTAGATTCTTTTACACACTCATTTTGCCTGTAACGGGTATGAAACAGACGCTTTCTGGCGACACTAAGGGTCGCTTGAAAGTAGAGACGAGTAATACTTTTTTCGGCTGATTCCAAGTAAACAATCAAAAGCGTAATTGCAAATATCAGCATAAAAGTCGGAGCAAATGCTCCTCACAAACTCTTCGGAGATCAGTTGTATACACATTTTAAGTGGTGAATCGATAGAGCGTTCCCATATTTAATCACGTGCGACATTCGTTTTAACTAAATGTGTTAACAGGTCAGCGAAACCCGAGCTCCGAGGTAAACGCCCTCTCACCCCAAACCACTGACATTTCGATTTCAGTGGTATGAATCGAGAGCTAATAGGAGGTCAGAAAGTATGTCTTTTATGTTTTCTGATGAAAGTTGGTTGTGCATCACTGACAATGATGGCCACTGAGGGCCTGCAACCAATTTGTGTGAATGCTATACACCCTGGACCTATACCGGGAGTCATGGTCATGGGTGCGATTTCGTAAGTTGGCAGGAGCACTCTCGCGGTTATCCCAAGCAGCCTGAATCAAAATTTGTATGCCGATCTGTTGATTCGCCCTGTTGTCTTGCTATTACTGAATAGCATCCCATGGGTGATTTCCAACAGAATAACGCTAGCCTACACAGCACTATTGCAATATAACATGCTCTGCAGAGTGTCGACATGTTGCCTTGGCCTGGTCCATCACCAGATCCGTCTCCAGTCGAGCACCATGAGACGACAACTCCGGATTCATTCACAGCCAGTATTAACCGTCCCTGTACAAACGAACCAAGAGCATAATGCATACACGCTTGCGTATTCACATTCAACATTCTGGCTGTTACACCGGTTTCTAACGTATCAGCAATGGCTTATTTCGCGCTTACGTTTACCTGTGATCGTACGAAGACAGTCACTTGCGTACGTTGTCTAGTCAAATGTATTCCAGAATTTTCAATACTCTACGTCAATAATTTGTATATTGTTTGGATAAACACGAATTTTGTTGATTGCTTATATAGAGGTCTTTCCCATTTCATTCATCTATGTAGTGTAGGTGGATTATTGGTCGTATGTATCTCAGCCAGCAGGCATGACCTTCAGTTTATGCTCAAAGTATCTACGCCGATATATAAAGGGATGACAGACATTCACAGATTATATTGTATCCGTGCATAGGAATGACTAGGTTTCCTCGGAAGATCTGGCGTCATTGACAGAACATTTGCCAGTGGAGATTCGTGGATGGGGTTTTTGGAATTCACTGACTATTTACACCACCTTTCATTTATGTAGTCTATGGATTAGACGTCGTCTGGTAGGACGACCTGATATGAATTCTGCTGGCTTGTGCGGTATTTTAGTACACATTGTACAAGATTTCTGTGAGCAATCAAAAGCATACACAACAATGGACCAATAATTAAAACTCCAGAAATGAGCCAACGAGACAGACCCGCTTCAAATTCGTACAGGTTCTACTATTGACATATTTATAGCACATCAGAGACTCATATTATAGCCCATTAAGTGTGTAGTCTAGAATTGCGTTTTGTGAACTGCATTCCCAAGAGGGCTCACAACCCTTTTGTGAAAAAATGGTATTCAAACATCGTGACCTGAGCCCTTGCAGTACTACCGTTACCTCTGGCAAGCTTCCGTTTGCTCGACAGCCGAGTGTTGTTGTAAGGTTGTTACTTTGATTTGCTATGACAGGGGTACAGATATTCAATAATAGCGGGTTAAAAGCTGTGAGCTGTCTGGGGAAGTTAATCTTGCATTACTAAGCAACTGTTTCACCAGGTATCTAGTCTAGGTTTACCAAATTCCCAAACAGACTAACATTAATTATAATCTTTTAATAGTCATACATCAACCAGTAATATATATATATATATATATATATATATATATATATATATATATATATATATATATATATATATATAAGAGAATTTAAATAAAAAGAAAGAAATCAGTTTATATTTGGAAATTTATTTTAAGATTGATCATTGAAATTTCAGCATATTAAACGTGAGTTATAACTGAGCTGGTGCCTTGTTTAGGACTGTGAAAATGTGAGTTTGTAATCTTACGGAAAACATCAAATATAGAGCCAAGATTGGGATTCTACATACAACACTGCATTCATAAAACAACACACAAAGAACATTGAAACATATGCAACAGAAAAATAAACAACAACCAACAGATTCAAATTTTCACCCAAATAAATTACGTTCGTAGCACAATCCTGTCCGTCATGTAATTACCACACACTGGTATACTAAATTCATATTAACTCTTTGTGAAATCTTCGCGAAAAGAATAGCTGAGGGGTACTTTGATGATTACACCACATGCTTCTCGTGGTCAACTTGGTTTACACAAAGAGTGTAACTCCACAATAACTTTGATAATTATAATAAATTAGATCGAAAAGCAATTTACAAAAGAAAAACCTCGAACTGGTTACTAACGTCTTACTATTAACCTGATGGGTCAAACAGTTATATAAGCACGTGGTACTGGTCTCGCAAAGTACACCCCACGTGGGTTGAACATAAAGAAAAGTTGCTATATTGAAAAATATTGTCAAGACGAGACGTTATAATCACACCAGCATTCGCATTTAAGATTGATCTTAGAGTTACTGATCAACACGTGGTTCCACTTTACGCACAAAGTAGTGACAAAGCAACTACCGGAAAATAATCTGAACTTCACATGAGAATTACACTGCGCAGCAATTTAAGATAACATTAGATATTTTAGAGCTAAACCTGAAATAAAGGTGATTAAATTTTCAGTTAGGCTGAACTTAAGAAATCCATTGTCCTACGGACTTAGCAGACACGCGCTTAGCCGGAGATCTTACCACTTCAGACGCTCGCCACGGACGGACTGCTTGGTCCCTTCCTGAGGGGTGGCTCACAAATACAAACGGAAGTGGCCAGAGGGGCAGCTTCCTATACCAACATGACAACGGACGGACAGGACCATACTAAGAATAGAAACCTCTCTGCTTTAAGAAAGCGTAGCTACCTGTTCCGACGTTGGTCCTACTGTTCTCTAGCAGACAGGCTTGTCTGCTACCCTCAAGCATGCAACTAGAAATACATTTGCTCATTCATCCTCTCACACAGAAGGAAAGGGCGATGACAGTATCTTATCATATACAGTATATAAAAGAAAGCGGATGTAGGTTCCGTATGAGACTGTGTGACATGAATTACATATAAACTCTGTTTTAAAGTGTAGTAGTGTGACAGATCGTTCTTGTTTATGCGTAAAAGTAACACGTTCCACTACTCAGTCTCCTCCCAGATAGTCAGAAACGCCACAGTAAATTTAGAAGAGGTATTTATGCCGTAAATGGCAACAGATTTAAGAAATTAAACTTGAAAGGAATCCAACAGAGACCTTTCATTGTATGCCACACACTAAGCAGACAGCTATTTAACCGCATGGATAGCAAAGTAAATACAAACCTATACAAAAAGTCGATTTAAATATGTCGATGAGGTAGGTGAATGTTGAAGCGAAACATTCGTTGGTGAGCAACAGTGTGGAACTTGTCCATTTCAGTTGCATAACACACACCCAGGTACATTGGGCTCTGCCTATGTGTACTCCGTGTTTTCATATGTATTCTTGGAAACAATGTGGGTCTCGATTTCTCAATCAGCAACACTCCCAGCAGAATGTGAACACCACAGTGAGTAGAAACATTCAACACAATCGTAAAGTTACACTATACAGTTCTCCTTACCAAGCTTCTCTTAGTGATGGCAACAGGACACGTCCTATAATTCATATAATGTTAACAGCAATAACACGTGAAAATTATCTTTTCTTACACCGTTCTATAGAACCAAAGATTTTGAAGGTCTTCTTATCGTTTATTACACCTTTCTATACAAACAAAGATTTTGAGGATCTTCCTAGTGTACTTAATTAAATTTGTTAACTGACCAAGAGCTGGTCTCTAGCTTAGCGGGAACAAATCAACTGGCAATGAACTTTGAAAGTATTCTGTTAATCGCTACTGGCATTAAAACGTATTTCAAAAAAATGTTTTGTGACGTTTTACATCTTCAGGCAAACTTCATTTGACAGATAGAAACGTGTTTGTTTCCAAACTCCTCTAGAAAGTTTTAATTAGCGTACTGTTTCACAACACAAAGTTGTTAGAAATGCGGAACATCTAGTCTCTCTGTCCATGAACAACCAGGAATGCCTAAGAGAAGAAAATCCAAAAATTTAAAGTAAATTATTCTGTAGCGTAGAATATGCGTAACATAACAACTCGCCTCCAACACGTCATAAGCATCGACCTTCATTAGATCTGCAATGGCCACAAATGCTTCAAATCAAGCAAAGAGGGTTACCTTGCCACGAACACATATCTGTACAAATACAAACGTCAGGTTGCATCTGTTAAAAATCCGGGTAAAACTCTACACTAAGGTAGGGAACTGCGAGATTCGTGAGTCCACGGCTACAGCTCTACCCATCCCCTTCCTATCCCGCCAACTATTCCCCTCAACCCTCCCCAACACCATCGTCACAATAGTGATGGGCTACAGTCAGATTTAAATTGGGGTCTAAATAATGTGGAAGTCCGCTGATCAAAACCATTAACAATCTCCGAATCTTCCCGGAGACTCACTACAATCACGAAGGGGAAAAAGGGTGTCACCCATACTAAACTGGCATTTGGATGACTGAAGGGCTCAGACAGAAAATAAAAGTCCTAGTACATACAAAAACTTTCTGTGTATGTGAGACCCGAGTTTCACCTGGCTTATACAACTTTGAAATAACTTCCGGGAATTCAGGCAGGTAACACTTTCAGCGACGTCGATATTTCGCCGGGAGAACACCCCGCCATTTTCAAGGCAAAATGCAACGGACAGACGACGTACATGCAAATTTAAAACACTGGTTCTAGGACTGGTGCAGGAAAGATAACACACACACTGAACACTAGTGCCACCAAAGACGACCAAAGTCAGAGATATCGATAGTGAGACTACGGTGTAGCCGGCCGTAGTGGCCGTGCGGTTCTAGGCATACAGTTTGGAACCAAGCGACCGCTACGGTCGCAGGTTCAAATCCTGCCTCGGGCACGGATGTGTGTGATGTCCTTAGGTTAGTTAGGTTTAATTAGTTCTAGGTTCTAGGCAACTGATGACCTCAGAAGTAAGTCGCATAGTGCTCAGAGCCAATTGAACCATTTGAACTACGGTGTATATGTCCACCAGATAAACACTTCAAACCCTTTGCAACCTAATGCTAAGCATAACTCTGAGGTAGAACAGCAAAAAGTGGAGTCGCTGTGCTGCCTTGTAAATTATCAGTCACCACACATCACCCTTAGCATTTGACTACAGACTGTATCTGTGTATTCCAGATGATAACATAATGTCAGTGTACTGTATGCAGTTTCCCCATCATAAGAACTCAAAAATAAAGAGGACACCTTATTCAAGACCTTGCAGCAACGTTTCTTCGGACTACTTCTCAAGTGCATTGTGTCCATTACACATGTATGTAACACACTGAATGAAATTCCTTAGTAAATAGTCTGACAAAATGAAATTGTTCATGGCGGCATTTTTAACGTAATACACTTATTTTTAACAACTTTCTAGACAGTAATGAATAACTTTCGGCAGGAGAAACAGGAAGCTGAAAATCTGTGGAGGGGTGCATGATACTAATAGTTCCCAAAACTGGAAGCTGTCAGGACACAAAATTGTAAAACTCGTTGAAATTTTGTGTAGAGAGGCCTCACGAGAAAAAATAGCCAAACTATGTTTGATATTTATAGCATTGTGCGGGGGCACCCCAGGATTTCTTTTAGTTTTTCACTTTATTGAGCTTTAAATAATGGTAATCCACAAGAACGACCACTTCAGAAGAGCTCATGATTGCAACTGAAAAAGAAACGTGATTCCTGCTGCCTTGTTGTAGTATGACGAGCTTGGGATAGGTGTCATTGCCGGCTTTAGGTTAGTTTAAGCAGTTCTAAGTTCTAGGGGACTGATGACCTCAGCTGTAACAACGTAACTGGTTACATAGCATGCATGTCATTTGAAATTGATACAGTAGGTATTTTTCCACTGTAAGTATGATCCATTATCAAAATTGGCAATGAATAAATGTGTTACATGGCAACAAAAGTATAACACGCTTTTCTAAATGTTCATCGCTTTGAATCAGTAGATGACCTCAACAGCAGCATTGTAAATTTAATGTTAGCAACATGCAGTGAGACAATGCCTCTCTGTTTTCTCTGCATTTCCAGTACAGTTAAGTCAATAACCACCACAAACACACAGCAATTCACATTTACATCTACATCCATACTCCGCAAGCCAGCTGACAGTGTGTGGCGGAGGGTACCTTGAGTACCTTTATCGGTTCTCCCTTCTAATCCAGTCTCGTATTGTTCGTGGAAAGAAGGATTGTCGGTATGCCTCTGTGTGGGCTCTAATCTCTCTGATTTTATCCTCATGGTCTCTTCGCGAGATATACGTAGGAGGGAGCAATATTCTGCTTGACTCCTCGGTGAAGGTATGTTCTCGAAACTTCAACAAAAGCCCGTACCGAGCTACTGAGCGTCTTTCCTGCAGAGTCTTCCACTGGAGTTTATCTATCATCTCAGTAACGCTTTCGCGATTACGGAACGATCCTGTAACGAAGCGCGCTGCTCACCGTTGGACCTTCTCTGTCTCTTCTATCAACCCTATCTGGTACGGATCCGACATCGGTGAGCGTTATTCATGCAGTGGATGAACAAGGGTACTGTAACCTACTTCCTTTGTTTTCGGATTGCATTTCTTTAGGATTCTTCCAATGAATCTCAGTCTGGCATCTGCTTCACCGACGATCAACTTTATATGATCATTCCATTTTAAATCACTCCTAGTGCCTACTCCCAATAAATTTATGGAATTAACTGCTTCCAGTTGCTGACCTGCTATATTGTAGCTAAATGATAAGGGATCTTTCTTTCTATGTATTCGCAACACATTACACTTGTCTGCATTGAGATTCAATTGCCATTCCCTGCACTATACGTCAATTCGCTGCAGATTCTCCTGCATTTCAGTACAATTTTCCAATGTTACAACCTCTCGATATACCACAGCATCATCCGCAAAAAGCATCAGTGAACTTCCGATGTCCTCCACAAGATCATTTATGTATATTGTGAATAGCAACGGTCCTACGACACTCCCCTGTGGCACACCTGAAATCACTCTCACTTCGGAAGACTTCTCGAACATAATACGTGTTCCAAAATTCTACAACTGATCGACGTTTGAGATATAGGTTCTGCACATCTGTTCGACATCCCTTCTTGAAAACAGGGATGACCTGCCCCCTTTCCAATCCTTTGGAACGCTAAGTTCTTCTAGAGACCTACGGTACATCGCTGCAAGATGGGATTGGTGCTGGCAATTTGATAAGGCAAACCTGGCCGATTTTGTTTGTGCATGATGCATACATTTATGATCAAGTTTACAAACAATGCTAAATTATCAGCCTCCTCTTCCTGTTAACCAATTGTTTGTCCAATTTATTTATGGACCCCTGGAGTTGAATTGTGACCTCGAGGGATTATCCACCCTACTGAGAAAGCCCCACCCATGCCTCTCGCACTCCTCCTCTCCCAACCTCTGGAAGAGACACATTTCTCTTGTCATTCCTCCAAAGTCCAGTTTACAGTCACTCTTCCACGTTTCCTCCACTTGGGAAATCCCCCAGGCTTACTGTACACACTTTCACACGCGCCTCGTGTCTCCAATCAGTATATTGGTGGGAAAAAAAACTCACTTTTCGCTGAGAGAGGTATGTAAGATAGATTGTTTATTTGTTTACTTTATTTTTTTTGGGGGGGGGGGGGGGGGTTGTCCTCCACAATCCTCAGCCCCTCAACCCCACCCTCACATTTTCCATCATGTGTGTAGCCGTTGCCTCAAATATGAACACAAAACCCCCTTCCACCTTCACTTGTGAATGGGCGGTAAACTGGCTGGAGTGGAAGGTACTGTCTTTACTTTTGGTGGGAAATGTGTTCGGTTAACAAGGTGTTGGTGATGGATGCAGAAGATTTTAATAAGTGTATTACCTGTAAGCATACAACTGGGGACTGCATTCTACAGCCTTCTATAGAACAGATGGAAGGAACTGATAGTGAATAATTATAGGGGGAATACCTTTCAAGAGGATTTAGGACGATAGACTGAGCATGTATTACGCTACTCATAAAGAATACTGCCTGTAATAGAACTGCTAATGTTTTTCTATTTTTTTTAAAAATGGCCAGTCAGTCTAGGGTGTTTAAGACAGATTTGTCCTTTTCAACTACCACAAACTGAATGAAGCTGAGATACTCACCTTGGAGTATGGTCTCAACTGAGGAAGCGTGTAACGAATTTTCTCTCATTTCAAATTGAGTGCACGCATATGGTCACTTTGCTGTGAGCTCTAGTCCACAATACTACCCGAAATTGGCGGGGAAGTCACAGAATAATTGCCTCCAAACGATCTACAAATGTATATCGCCTGGGGAAGATGTATACAGGCCCATACATACGTGCTGAAGAGTAGCCTCCTACCGATCTACAAATGTAGAGCTACTCAGAAAAGTGTACAAAAATACATGGTAAGAAAGCAAACTATCATTGAAGTGTAAGAAGCCCAATACACACTACCACAACTCTTGGAAAATGCGTCACTACTCCAATTACTTATCTAAATTGTAATAAAAAAACCATCACTTTTGAACAAAATGTCATAATGCCACATATGCGCTAATATTTATGAAAAATCATTGTAATAACACAACTACTACAATAACTAAGAGTAAAATATATCTCCAGGACAGAGACGATTTAGCTGCACATGTGATCACCCAAAAGTGTGCATACAATCCAACCATGTCAGAAACAATTTTATCTCCTTCCTTACTTCCCCTTTTCCAATAACTCCTCCTCCGATAGCTAGACGTAACGGTGTTACAAGCCTGTACTAGAATTTCCCTGTTGCTGAAGGTACACGAAGAAGTTGCGGTGTGACTCTTTATAAATATGTAACGTGTGAATACACAAGCACCCTCGAACACTCGTTGTTCGCACGTCAATCGGCTACAAAGTAGCAAATGCTAAATATATTCATTGTGTTGTAAGGATTGACATTTGAGAACCCAAGTGCACCCATACCACAGCGTTTCCAGTTAACGTATACTGCAAAAAAAAAAAAAAAAAAAAAAAAAAATGTGTTTACGCACACTCCTGATAATGACGAATGCAGTGTCACCAGACTGGAGGAGTGTCAGGAGCCACGGCCATACGAGCCGTGCCAGACGTTGCAGCCGCCTCTCCAAGGTATTCACACATCAGCTGCAGCGGGTACAATGAGGACAGAGAGGCAGTCACTGTGAAGTCCCAGAAGGCAAACCATCATTGTACACTCGGGAACAATCGTCTAACGCAAAAACTTATCATACTGAATCTTCTCAATATTTCATGTAAAAATCGAACAGTACACACACCACACATAACAGCTTCCGTCGCTGCACAATCAGAGTAATTGCTAGATCGCTATTCAGCTATCCAGAGGGCGCTGTGAGCCCCGCTACCAGAATTTGACCCCAAAATAGCGCCCAAGAGCCGACTAGCTGGATTCTTTCCTTGCACCCGTCTGTTGCACGAGATTAAGCACGACTTCAGATCACATAATGCGTCATGACGACTCTTGTCCTCTGTCCATGGCACACTGCGTGACAAGCAGGTGTGTCCTGCAATTACACCCTGGAACAGACTCTCCAGGAGGTGCTCTTTTCAGGTAACACTATGGAGAACTGATATTCGAAGCTGACTACAAAAGGATTCTACTTCTACCAACATATAGGTCCCTATCTCACGTAACGACCATAAAACATGCTACGAGATATTAACGATCCTATAGAGGTTAAAGCGGTCTTTTTCTCTCTCGCTGTATTCGCAAGTGGTACAGGGATATCCTCTGCCAAGGATTGCTAGCCTTGTGACTTGGCGTGTTATCTTGTTGAAATGTGCCACCGCTGTTGTAAAACATTATCGTCATGAAGGACTGTACATGGTCTGCAACCAGTGTCGTTTCTTCTTGACCATCATGGTGCCTTGCACGAGCTCTACTGAACTCATGGATGCCATGTGAATATTCCCCAGCATAATGTAGTCGCCACAGCTGCTCTCCAGCCCACAGTACAAATGTCAAGGAGCTGGTCCTCTCGAAGAATACAGATCCGTGTACTTCCATCATGATGAAGGGTATAGCAGTTCATCAGACCATGCAACCCTCTGCCACTGCACCAGTGCCGATGGTCACATGCCCATTTCAGTCGAAGACGATGATGTAGGGGTGTTAACTCTGGAACATGCACGAGTTGTTGGCTGCAGAGCCCGATAGGTAGGAGCTTCTGTGAAAGATAACCACTCTTGGAGATCTTGTGTTCGTTTAAATTTGACATGCTTTTTTCGTTGTTTCTGCAACAGGGTTCTAATTCGTTTTATATACCAAGCGGGATCAGCACCGTCGTTTGTAAATTTATTTGGTACGAATTTTTCAATTGCTCTCGAAACTATTTCTTTAAATTCAAGCCACATCTGGTCTCCACTTACATTGTTAATTTGGAAGGAGTTAAGATCGACTCTGAGGAAGGCACTGAAAAAATGTGCTTTCTCAACATGTCTGTACCCTCTCCGTCGCTATCTCGAAGCATCTGGTGTTGAGGGAGCTGGCGATTGATGTTGGTGGCGATGTCCCTCTGATGCGTAGAGGTTTTTACAATTTTTATTTTCATATATTTGTTATTGTTATTTACAAAAAACTGATTTTATATAATGCAATTTTATTTTATATGATATATTTTAGATCATTTATCTATATTTATAATTATTTTAAATACTATATTTTATATAATTTTATTTTATATAATGCAATTTTATATAATGCAAAAAATTTCTGATAGTGGCAAAAATTATTAATTGATACATATCATATTATTCTAATTATGTCCTACCACTTCTTCGTCCTTTTATTTTAAAGCATTTGTGATAATTTTCGAATAGTACGTTTTTTAGATAATGGATTATTCGTTCTTCATCTTCAATGTTGATTTTCTGGTCCTCTACCACTCTCTGTGGTGAATGACACAATGCATTGGCCAGAATATTTTCATATCCTAGTATGTATGTGATTGAAAAGTTATACTCCTGCAATACTTGCGTCCATCTTGCCAAATGTCCTTGGGTTAATTTAGAAGAGATAAAAGACTCTAATGCTTTATGTTCTGTGTATACTTGTGTTTTTCAGCCAAACAGAAAATGTCGAAATTTTTGAAATGCCCATACTGTGGCTAGAGCTTCTAACTCCGTTATAGAATAATTCTTTTCAGCTTCCGATAGTACTCTACTTGCAAAGGCTATTGTTTTATGTATTTTCTTACCGTTTTCTTCAATTTGTTGAAATAATACCGTCGCCAGCCCGGTCTTTGCACTATCAGTAACTAGACAGAACTCCTGACTTAAATCTGGGTGTGATAAAATCGGAGCATTAGTCAGTGCCTCCTTCAGCTTACGAATTTCTTCTTCTGCCTGTTTATCTCATATCCAGGGTATATTTTTTCCCGTCAGCGTATATAGTCTAGGTGCTGCAAGAGTGTCTATCCATATAAATGTTTTGTAAAAATTTATAAACCCCAAGAATTCCCTTAAACTTTTCTTGTTGTAGGTAGTAGGAGTATTACGAATAGCGTTCATCTTCTGCTCGTCTGGCGTTATACCTTCTGCAGATATTTTATGTCCTAAAAATTTAATTTTTGACTTTCCAAAATGCGATTTGGTAATGTTAACGGTGACCCCATGTTTTTTCACAATTTGTAGGAAATTATCCAGTATATAATTACGTTCTGCCCAAGATGCCTCCTCCACAAGAACGTCGTCCACATAGCAAGTAATTTCCTGAAGTATGTCGAGATTCAGTGTAGAGTTCATACCGCGAATAAAGGAAGCTGACGAAATTTTCAGATCAAATGGTAAACGTTTGAATTGGTATCAACGACCAAAGACAATAAAGGCCGTGTATTTTCGACATAAAGTTTCCAATTCTATTTACCAAAAACTTGAACGCAAATCGATGGCTGAAAAGATCTGTACTCCATGAAACTTCTGAATCAACTCCTCCAATTTCTCCGGTCTATCTGTTTCCGAAATTATGATTGTATTTGTTTTTCTCGAATCGAGTACCAAACGTCTGCTCCCGTCCTTCTAACTCACAATGTGTAAGGGTGAATTATATGGTGACTTGGCTGGTTCGATTATGTCATCATCCAACATTTTTCTGATCTCAAGAAATACTTGCTCTCGATAACTATATGGTATGGAATAATGTGGAACACAAAAGGGATCATGATCTTTGACCTCAAATTTGTATTGAAAATCTTTAATGCTACCCGTCTTTGGTGCAAATACCTCTGCATGTGAGCTCAATATCCCTTCCAAATTTTTCCTATCCTGGAGGGAAATATCATCTATTTCCTCTATCTTATTACTGATCTCTTGATGAATTTCTTCTATTATTTCTGGTGGGAGTGGGTCAGGGTTTTCCTCAAACTTATATCTAGGGTGTTTCTCCTCCTCTATTTCATCCCCATCTTGACTTAAATGCAATTGCGTTACTTTTCCCTGTTCTTTATCGTCATTCAAAGCCATTTTCATTTTTTCCTACTGTCGCCTGTTGGTATTTTACCGGTAACTTCATTCTACATAGACGTATCAACTCTCCGTTACTGTATGGTTTGTCTAGGCATTGATTCTTTTTGTCCATTGTCTCAAAGAATTTTACCATACTTTTCTCCCATGAGTTTTCATATGGTGTCATCCGAAGTAACTCGCATTTAATTTTGTTTTGCGCCAACATAGACCAATACCTGCCGTTCTGAACTGTAGGTAAGACGTACAGGTAGCAGCGGTCATTTGCATCACCTCCGCTATTGTTCCTGACATGTGCGCACAAATTAAGTCAAGTTTGTGAGCCACGCTCCAATGGTTTGTCAAGCGTACTTTGGAACTGATCTATGAATGTGCGTGCATGCAAGCTACAACCTTCTTCCTTGAAATGTTGAAATTTTCTAACTGTTAGGAAGTGGTCTGTATCATATCTACTCATAAATCCGGTTTTTGGCTAATTCCAGGACTCAAATAATCTGCCACTTCTTGTGTCATCTTGCCTATTCTCTGGTAATCTACTACCTGTCTGCATATCCTCAGTTTCCTGCCTCATAATTGCATCATATCGTAACATTGGTGAACAAAAGTGTTGTTCGTTTGTCTCTACTCTCGTTATTCGCGGTACTGTACCTATGCTACTGTTAAATTGTGTCAATGGTTTTACTGGTTCACTCGCCTGTCTTTCTATTGGTATCAGGTGACTGTATGTGTCCTGTTTTTCTAGATACTGTGCCTGGTTCTGTGGTATGTCATGTATTACTTTAATTAGGGTTTTCTGTTTCGATTTCTGGCCTCGGTTCTACTTGAACTTTCTTAGACGGCGCGTGTTCGTGTACTGAATTAATGCTTAACGTATCAGTTGTTTCGCTACACGTGTAATCGGTCTCGATCGTTTCTTCGAAAGTTTGTAACAACTCTGTTCGCAGCTTTTCAAACTGATCTTTGTTTTTAAGATCTGCCTTATTGATCCGCTGATCATATTTTTTCAGTGAAACTTTTGCGACCTTGCTTTGAATTGCTTGTTCTTCCGAAATTTTTATTGTTGTTTGAGTCGTTTTTTTTCGTAAAACGTTCCACCTTTTTGTCAACGTTTACGATGTCCAATTGGACCTTGTCCACGTCAGTGCGTAATTGCTGCTGACTTTGTGTTAGTACCTGAATTCTTTCTCTAGAGCTTTCGCGAGTTTGTTTATCAGTGCGATCTGACTATCAATTCTAGCGATCCCTTCTTCCATCTGGACTTTAACATGTTGAATCTGTATGTTTATCTCTTGTCTCAAGTTCTGATTATCCTGTTTCAATTGCTGATTCTCTTTCGTCATCTGTGTATTAATACCCTGATTCTGTTTTGTCATCTGTATATTCTGTTTCGTTATACTATCGTTCATTTTTTGTAACATCTCCATGATCGCGTCCTGTCCTGTAACACTGCCTTCAGCTGAACTGCTGCACTGTGTGTTCTCGTCTGTTGTTTTCTACTCGGTCATTTACGTCGTTTACTGGGCTATGCTGTGGCGTTTCTAAAGTTGATAACTGCAGCAATCTGTGCTATCCTCCCTTCTGCCTGTGTTGTTCTTCGTGTTGAGGACTAGTTGCGTATGTCACTGAACCATTAGGTGGCGCAAACAACTCCGCCCACTGCCCTCTCTATTGTGTATGTCTTGTGCTTGCAGGTACAGTTGTGTCTGTTACGGTGCCCTTTCGCGGCGCTCGCAATTCCACAAAATTCTGTGCCTGTTGCTGAGGCATAATTAGAATGTGTACAAGAGGTTCGACGTATTCTAAATGTTCCCCCTCTTCCTCACTGTCTACTTCTCTTTGGACGTCAGCTAACTGCCGATTTATTGACTGTATTGACGCGTGTTCTGTCTCTGAATATGCGCCGAACAAACGCGTTTCTTTAGCTCGTTTCGCTGTTAATCTTTGCCATTTCTTGCGTGGGCTATCTATTTCTGGCTCAGAATGTGCCCTACACGGAATTTCGTACTCTGTAAATTCGATGTTCTCATCCCTTAGATTCCCATCTGTCTTATCTGTCTCAATTCTATCCCAATCTAACTGAGCCTGCTGATTCTGATACTCACCGGCTGTTCTATTCTCTGATTCACCGTCTGTCCTATTCTCAGGTTCACCGCCTGTCCTATTCTCAACAATCTCGTTTATTTGCTGTTTATCTGACTGATTCTTCCCCATCTTGTCTACTTGCTGTCTATCCCGTAACCTTTTCCCTTGTGCTCTTGTTAACATGGAAGTTCTTTCAACACACCACAACCTTATCTACAAAACTGTACGAGCACTTACCAGTTGGTTGAAACAACAACAACAACGTCATGACTTATCGGCTGTTCTGTCTGCTCTGCTACAGTCTCCAATCTCCACCTGTGAGCTTGCAAAGGGAGAAAAATGTTATTTCTTAATTCTAACTCATTTGATACTGCGTCTCTCTATGTTTCTGCATCTCCCTGCATCTGTGTCTATCACCTGAAATTCCTATGCCCTAACAGCTACTCAAAAATCGTAAAAATCCAAAATTTTCCAACACAATAGCACAAGATCTTATCCCTACAATTCTACTTGTATCTGTTCTAATCCATAATCTTTGCAAACAACTCTTTAATACACTAAAGAAAATTTTTTCAAAGTGATAATGCTGCTACCTGATGTACCTAACTACCATATATCACGTGTTATGACACTTTTCTATCTTGGTAACGTACCTATTTTACCTATACTGTCAGTTTTACCTATTCTGGCAATTTTGCCTATCCTGGCAGTTTTACCTATCCTGGCAGTTTTACCCACCCTGGCAGTTTTATCTATCCTGGCAGGATCGTCGTTTCCTGTGAGTGTGTGCGTTTTATTTTGTCAAGTTACACAATGGATTGATCCAAAAAGTACCCTTGGCTTCTGCAAGAAACAATTTCTACCTCACACTACTACAGAAGTCAGACACACGCTCCTAATGTACGAACAAGAACTGCTTGAAAAACATTCACCAACAAGTATCTTCTGGAGTTGTCCACTGCAAGGAAAAGACACAAATATATTCTATATTCTTATGTAACTAGTGGAATACTTGGGCACTGGAGTATTGCTAGTTAGTGTAAGAAAAACATTAAATGAAGGAAAAATATTATTTATTCCAAAAAAGTTCTGAGAAATCAAATGAAACTTTTTCTTATAAAACAATAAATTTCCGGGTTCTTTTTGGAACAGTAGATTGCCTCTTATGGGCAGGAATGCTATTATTTTACAAAGTATGGAAAGGTTCTTTCTCCCTTATCTTTAAGAGTGTTATTTACTTGGCAGAGTGGCTGAGAGCTGCGCCTACACAACTTAAATAACTTTTCTAGGTATAGTCAAGGCTGTTGCGTGAGAAATGTAATGAAGTGCACTGTTATGGAGAACATATGGAGCTCACATACGCTCTAGCGCACAATACCGTGAGCTGCGACGACTGCTGCCTGGGTCACTCGCTGCTGACAAATAACACAACTATCTCTTTCTATCTAGATTGACCTTCGCAAATCAAACTGTCCCTATGCCTTGATGAAGTCAAGGACTCCTATCCACCCCTAGTCTAACCGTTGGCATGGTACACCAGTCAGATAACCAGTCCACCGCAATGCCACTCAGTATTCACTCACAGGCGTTTAACTAGTGCTCTGTCCATGTTCACACCGCACAATAAGTGTGGTGGCCAAACACAGTGAACAATGCTTAATAGCGAGCGACTCAATATAGAGTATCACTCCGATTTGCTAACGACAGAGGTGCTCTCCCAGTGAAGTATTGAGGAAAGACTTTGTTTCCTGCTCTTTGCGTACATGTACGAGCGCACTCGCTATCATTACGTGTTCCCGCTCCAAGAGCGACAACGGAATGGCTCCCCTTTTTCTGGAAAAGTTGCAAGGGTATATCATTTGCTGTCTTCCCTCACTCCTCTGGCTCTTTGCGTCAGAAGATGCAAAAATTGTTATGCGGATTGTTCTTCATCCTGTATCATATTAATGATTTTGATCATTAAGTACCTGTTCTTTTCCTGCTAGACAGACGTACCAATAGTTCCATTTATCTGCGTCAGACATATTCCGCCAATCAGCATTGCTCTTTTAAACAGGAGGATGATGTTTCGTTTAAGTATACCAATGCAGAAATATGTAGCACCTCCGTTAGGCATATACTGTCCTCCTGTGAGAACTCCATAATTACGCAGTCGGTCCATAAAAAAATGCATCTTCTGGGCACTCCCACACAATGTAGCGTAACTTGTTTTTAAGTCAAACGCGGGGGTCGTTATCCCTTCACTCTGGCAAAAGCTGTCCTTTCTGTGGGTGGTCGTTCCAGCCGAAGTAGGTGTGCGCTGACCCACCCTTATGAAGGGGCAGGCCTCCCAGTGAGCTGGTTGCCTCCCTAGAACGAAAATTCCTGTGGCCGTCATGTTGTGTATGCAAGCCTCGACTTATTCAACTTCAGTGCGCACTTGCGATTTACTTATTAGATTTGCATATCGCTTACATGAATTCATACAAAATTGACTCTACCTTATCGCGTTTGGGTTCGAATGAAGCGTCTTGATGTGCAGAATACGATTGTGAGGACGGAATATATACGAAATGAAGGTCAGGAGACCACGCCACCTTACAGCTTTCACAAAGGAAATTACTATGGAACGGGTAAAAAAAGCTTTCAGTGGCCCCACAGATATTTCAAACGCAGTTATAACCAACTAGGGCCTTCGTTGTGGACATACAAGGAGGGAACGTCACATCAATGGTTTGCTTATTAGAAACTGAGCATCACTTCAATCTATGTTATATAGAAAAGGAACTAAACGTAGCGTAGTCAAAATAACCACTGTAGAGAAACTACGAAAAACGTGGATTCACCTGGCTAGACGAGCATTTCAGCATCGTCCCTGCTTTAGTTACTGAACCAGTTTGCATGTCTTCCACTAGCTGTCAAATGCAAAAATTGTTATGCGGATTGTTCTTCATCCTGTATCGTATTAATGATTTTGATCATTAAGTACCTGTTCTTTTCCTGCTAGACAGACGTACGAATAGTTCCATTTATCTGTACTGGAATCCTCTACAGTATAGACGTTTTCGATGCAAGAGAGTTTGTTTGAATAAATTATTTGCATTTAAAATAAGTTATTAAAGAGCTTTGCCTTTCAGGTTCATTAAACCATTTTCCACAGCTCGTCGATGCTACTGACCACTGGAGTTTACGTTCAGCCCTTGTTGCTTCTGACGAACGTTAATGACAAGGAGAAATAAGCATGAACATCGTAATTCTTGTGAATTTTTCATGTCTGAGCATCATTTATGGCACAGTCTGTATCGTCTAAACCTTGCCATCACTATAGTTAATTACCCAGCAGCAGTAACAGTAGTGATATGGAACTCGTTTTTCTTTTTTCACAAAATGACATTATTATCAGTTCGATAATAAAAAGTTGATGAATATCGTTAGTTAGGCAGAAAGACAACACAATAACTTTACTTACATGTCTTTTCATTATAGTAATCAGTTCAAGTGTTAGTATGAGGGCTTGTTGCAAAATAATGGCTCCGAATTTTTCATGTGAAATCTGTTAAACTTTATCATTAAAACAAACTATAGTAACATTCTACATCTTTGTTCTTCATATCTAAATGTTTACTCCTCAACATGGTCGCCCTGATGACGAGCGCATTACACGTAACGAGAAACCGGTATGATGATGCTGTCACTGTAGAATGTCTGACATTGTCGACGTTACTGCAAGCTTGCTGCACCACTTCATTGCTAATAAAGTGAAGTCCACAGAGGTGTTCCTTCGGCTTTCGAAGCAGATGAAGACAGGATGGAACAAAGCCGGAGCTGAATGTACGATGATTGATGTCTAAGAACCCGAGGCGTCGGCTTGTTGCAGACGTCGATACGCTCGTGTCTGGTCTGGCACTGCCATGGTGAAGGAGAGGATGCTCTGTGTGTGGATCAATACTTCGAATTTGTGATTTCGTCTCTCAGGAATCGTAGAGGTTAAGTCAGACAACGCCCTGACGCACATCAAAATTCGATGTTCTCTACCGGCAGAAGGATGCAGTTTGTGTAAGCGAAGTGGAAAAATCGAGTAAATAATATCTGTGACATGTATTTCTTCAGCCGATGTACACAACAGAATAAAAAATTTTGAGGAAATACTTTCCCACAAGACCTCGTAGCTGAGATTTATTCTCCATCCAAGGAGTAGTTACCAGTCTGAGATGCTCCGCACTAGTAGCGTTTAATTTCGTAAATACATTTTTCCATTTATATCGCCACTTTTAATACAGTCTTTGAATTCTGTCTTCTTTGTATGGATTTCGTCTCTGTTTTATACATTAAATATATCAAAACCATTAATAATCTGTGTTATAGCTTTTCAAATTTTATCTCTAATGACATTACTGCCGACATGGTTCATAACTACCTGAGAACGTGTTTAGACAATCAGTATCTTCTTATCTTCATGGATTGTGGCACTAATTGTTGGATATGTATTTCTATTTTCTAAGCCTGTAATTAAGGTCTACGTGAGTTTTGTCAGCTTTCAGTGATGTGTCACTAAAAGTACATACAATTTCTTCATATACAGTTGTCATAAAATGCATTAGACAGCCAATTGAAGATTGTGATGCAGCTGCGATTGGTTACGTATTTGTCCAATGGCATTTATTTATATAACAGCTAAAGAGTTCACAGACATCGGTTATAAATACAACTGTATTTAAGTTTTCGTTAATTTCATAAACTGTCATTTAAGTGTAGCATTTAAACATGTGAAGTGTGAAAGAGAGAAATGCAAACTGGACCGTGTTCCCTACCAAGGATGGGGGATGTGGACAACAGCAGGGGCGGGTCCTGGTGAAGAGACAACGACTCTTCGTTAGATTTTTACTAATTCATACAGCGCAGACATCCTTCTGTATACGCTCCATTTTCTGGCATGGTCCGGCGTCCCCTAGAAATACTGCGGCATCGCAACTGCAGGTGTGTACGTGTGGCAGGTGGCATGCACGCGTTGTTCGGGTCACAGAGCGCTTCGCTGGCGTCTGCGGTTTGGGAGGCGACTGCAGATGGCAGGATGTGGCCGCGGTGCTATCACGGGTGGCAACTAGGGGTTCTGTAACGCTGCAGATGGCGTCGTTCCAGTGGCACGGCGATGGCGTTGCCCAGAGTGCAGGTCTGGCCATCGGTGAGGAGCAGGAGCAGTCGGATGGCCGCCCAGAGAAGACGCTATTTGTTCTTGCTTTCAACTATTTCATGTGTTATCCAGGAAAGGCAAGGACAAGCCACTGTCGCAGTCATAAGTCCCTGCTGTGTCCATCGGTGTCATCGTTCCGGTCAACGTGTGAAGGCAGGAACCGGGCATTGGGGTGGTCCAAGGTTAGCATGAGTGGATGTTGTGTATTTTGTACAATTAATTCGCACTTATAATTTGCCAGAATTTATGTAAAGGCAGCTGATTAGGAAATGCATTCTACAATTGAAGTATAACAGTTGACGACATGAAAGTACAGTTTTATTGTATCAGAATAAAACTATTACAAGGCCAAAAGAAAGATTAAAAAAACACGTAAAACCATGTTTTAAATAATAATTTTTGCACTCAGTTTCTAGCCTTATTGTGAAGCTGATTTATTGCATATCTTGAACCAATCAGACACTGTCATAAAAGAATATAAGTTGATTCCACCGGTTTTTGTTGCTAGTGAAAGAGGTAAGTTCTACACTCTAGGAATTTACTGCTTTCCGTGAAAATTGTTGATGTCTCCAGTCAGAAGCACAGCCATCTCGTCTTCACTCAGTTCCAGACGAGTCCATTCCTCCAGGATGAGCCGACACACTAGTTCTCGGGACAGTCTGACAGGACTGGTTTACGTAGACTCTTTGGTTTCACCACGTAAACTACAATAAACAGGAGAAATATATTTTAACAGAGTTAGAAACTATTAATAGAATTATTTACTATTTCACATTTACTATTGACAACACAGTGATAAGTCATCAACTTTTTACATGGCATGAAGTTCATCTGTTATGGTCGCAAAACAGTGAGATTTTGGAAGGCCTCTGGTAACAGATGCACTACAGAGAATGTCGTTGCCACATGTACCAATAACAGCTCCTTGGGATCTCGTATTCGTTTAGACGTCACCATTACGGAAAGTATCTTTTTTTCGTTCATGCGTTTTTAGTAGGTTTTCCTTCAATGGACTGGGAAGTAGCTTGTCTGATCTGGACCCAAATATTTAGGAAGACATGTTTTAACAGGCGGTGACTGATGTAATGAGTACTGCAATGCTGGAGCAGGCGTCCTAACTGCTGACAAACGCCCTATGCAGCCGCCATCCTATCCTTAGTGACAGATATTTGGTAGGTGGGCCCTCCGTGTAAACCTGAAGTTTGGTGCATTTCGAGAGAGTTTGGATGTCATAGAACCAACTTCTTCAAGGAGGGTTTTGGTCCCCAAGTGCACGGCATTCAATAAGCCACAAGTCTATTCTGCAACGTGCCAAATCATCACCAAACCTGGGCCTCAATTTCGCAACCCTTGGAGAATCCCGAATTTGGGAGTTGGGGAGTGATGACCACCCCGGTCCCTTGTAACCGTATCAACTTTCCCTACGTGAACGACCTGATAAGAGACCGGTGAGGCCTGAGGCTGTACATTGGAATGAGCAACGTGAAGCGGTACAAAGCGGTTATTCTCTTCTATACATGCAGCACAGCCACGGAATTCCCCCGGCCACACATGCCCACCCAGTACAGATCAGTCATTGTGGATTGACGAAAAATATTTTATATTCAAAATGCGTACAGAAGGAACATGGCCGACGAAAAAGATTTGTAACCAATAATATATACCTGGAAAAATTTATTCCTAGAGCAATCCTACTTTCTATGAACTACTGATGCGTCAGTCCCTGCTATTCAAGGGGTGAATTTATTTTCACATGGATTCAATTACAGTCCAGCAATCTCAGTTCGATAGTCTCAAACCTCGCCATAAAGTGTTTAACTGGACGCTTCTGGATCTCTGTAGATCTTCCCCATCTAGTACAAGCGTATTAAGATAGTCAAGAGATTTCAAGCATGATCGTTAGAGCAATTAGACTAAACAATTTTAGCATTCCATTCCCCATGAGGCTGTCGAAGGTGAACGTAATAACTGGCATTACCTTTGACCATGAGTCTCATATTAACAACAAAACTTTCACACAATTTGAAGACAGTCTCTTCAGGCAGTATATATCTACACTGACTTTGCTGGAAGCGCATACTGAACACCATGTTAACAGAAGTCTGGCAACAGCAGGGCCAAATGTCAAAGAAGCGGAAATTGTCAAGATACTGGCAGTACTTCCGACCTGTTGTGCATGGGAGCTGTGGGTGAGATTCCATGCTGAGCTTGCTTCCGGTGAATGCTGGATTCTCACATAACTGCTGCCATTCTAGTAGATCCAATTGGGCATTTCTAAGTTCCTCACTTCATTAACGACTATAAACTCGTTGTATGGTTCTACTTCCACACTCAGACCTCCTTTTTCTTTTGCCTGGGGGTTGCTTTGTTGTACATGATCATGAACGGCACCTGTCCTTGATCCTAAATATGTTGCAAGACTCAGTCTGTAGTAAGAACAGTGTTCGATGTGTGTAATTGTGAGCACTTTATGATGGAGCTAAGTGAGATTTCTATTTATTCATTAATGTATAACGAGTGTTGTTTATGTACACCAAGCTACAGTGAAAAGAGTGCCCTGCCTTTCATTTTATAATGTTTTACTGTGTATAGACCTAGGTGCCAACCAGGCAACAAAATTGCTGACAAAATAAGCAACACAGGACGAATATCTGTTGCCTATTAAAATATCTCTTCGCTAAATGTTGAAACCAAAGGCAATAGAGAATTTCATGTCGCGCCATCCAACATAATTCAAATGATGGAACTCAGATTCTACACCGCAGAAAGTTAAAAAATGCAGCATTATTAAGAGTCTAGCAAATAAGTGGAAAAATGGGATTAAATATGTGCAGGAAAATGCTCTGAATAGTTTTGGTGAAGGATCTCGGTGGGTTGCAATTTTGTGAAGTGCATAACCTTGCATTGTTCACGGGGAGGTAACAATTTGCCGTTTAAGTGTGAGGTAAGGGTAGCCATTTTCCTTTTATGGTATAACTAACTCATATTCTCACATTCACTTTGGAACCCTTCACAACGTATTGTACTTAAGAGCCTGTGATTACCTTATACACAGCAAATGGTGCTATTGGATGTAACTTACCCTTCGGTAGCAGGTGGTAGCAAGAATACAGCTTCAGTGAATTGGCATACAAGTAGAACTTGTTGTCTGCCTGGACACAAATGGTATCGTCGTCTTCTTCCGCGTACGACGCCGCCACCAATGTTCTCACAGACGGGATGGTGGCGGACGGCTGTTCCTCACTGTGGATGGCGGCAGTGGTCGACTCTTCTGGTTGTCCGTGCACCACCGCAACTGCAACCAGTGTTGTAGAAAACAATGAACATTATTACAGATTGAAACTTTTTCTACTGGCTGCTGGTGCAACTTTACCGTCTAGCACTCTAATACTGCTGTATGTTAATGTGACTGCTAGCTTGACAACACTGAGATATAGTACAATTCAAATGACTCGTGCCACAACACTGCCACTTGCTAATGTGTCTCCTCTGGCTGGTTATGGTACTCTGTTGTCTGATACTCTCTAAATTCTACATGAAATCCAATGTACTGATATTAGAAAAGCTATAGCATGAGATTACCGCATATTTGTGGCATTTGTGTAGAAAGTTTTAAGACGTGCTTTACCACAAAACGATACTCTTTTCGGTAGCTAATTGCTGATATAACTAAACATGTCTCTCTTAATGGAACAAAATCGATACTTGAAAAGATAGTGTCAAGGGTACGATGAGGAAGTGTCACATGGCCACTACTGATCACAATATAATCGGTGTAAAAGAAAAAGTACTGCATATTTTGAGAGGTTGTAGTTCAGATCAAACCTTGTGAAATGTCCAGTACAAGTGGGCTCAAACCCGTTTGCCGTAAGACCTTTGAGCAGTAGCAGAAACTGTAAACCGTATTCATAGCTCTGGGTAAGTGGAGCACATACATTAACCCTAACTCAACCAGTATGTATTGTGAACAGCTTGTGAAAACCATTCACATTGTAATATTTTCTCTGCATTTGCCAGAATAATGGGAGGCTCTTATTACAAAAGGTGAATAGCGAACACCATATTGCGCACATCCTTTAGCGACGACTCACAAATGCAGGTCATATGTAATACCCGATGTCTCATGTATTTTTCAGCTACTTTCTTTCATGAATTTATAACCATTTCTTGTAACTACATCTACTTATGAATTTTGTCATTAATTAAACTTCATCAAAATATAGATTATGCGGGATAAATAAATAAGAAATAATTATGCACGCAGTTGTAGTAAATACGCTGTCAGAGTCAATAAAAATTATGTTAAACTAACGTAAAGAATATATTCAAGTAAAAAACATCGTTGTCGCTAACTTATACAGTCCTAGAACAGAGGGCACAGATGAGTTGCGAACATCTGTGGTGTGGTAGAGACATGTGTGTCAGCTCGCAAATGACAATTGGATATTGTTATCGAAATGGTGTTTAATACGTATGTGGGAAGGCAAAATATATGTAAGTCAAATGGTTCAAATGGCTCTGAGCACTATGGGACTTAACATCTGAGGTCATCAGTCCCCTAGAACTTAGAACTTAGAACTACTTTTAGAGACATTCTTCAAAGCAGACTTTCCAGACCCAGGTCGTTAACCATCAAGAGCGTACTACTCTCAAACCATAGCTTCCGTGAAAGTCGTAAGTAAAAGAAATAGTTAAATGAAATTCGATCCAGTTAAAGTTACAATTGATTTTCAATAAAATGTCGCTGTTAGAAAAAGCATTAGTATCTATAGTTGTTCATACAATCAGATCAGACTAGAAGTGACTCAAATGCAATTCATATTTTATTGACAAAAGTATGATGGCTAACTGATAGTCAAAGAAAGTTAACGAATTTATGTTGCGTTCTGTAAAGGACTTTATTGCATATGTGTACGTAGCATTAGCATTAGCAAATAACATTTGCCATAAATGACGGTTTCTATGGCATCATTTGCGAAGTAAAGAATTGTACCATGTTCTGGTCACAATTTAACATATTTTCAAAGAGACAGCATTATCATGGATTATATAATACAGCATAGCTTCTATGGAACGTTGCTAATTATTGCAAAATTATAATTAACATTATTTCAGGCTAGATTAATGTCTTCACTGTTCATGTTACACGTGTTTTCACATCTAAGCTCGCGCGATTGCATTTCATTTATCTGGCCCGTTACCTTTCTTGCCCGGCATTTTCGTGATAAGCTATTTATCAAATTTAACTTTTGCCCCTTTTTGTAGATGACGACCTTTCTACTCAGCAATCTAAATTCGTGCAGACGACATTGGCATACGCAGTTACGGTTAAGTACAGAAAAACTTTATTTATTCCCTTTCTTTTACATTTATATCATTATTGCACAGAGTAAACACTCTTTTGTTAACGATCAGGTAGTAACTCACTACGATCTATCAGCAAACATTGATATTCGGATTAGATTCCTTGTTTCTATGTACTATGGAACGATAGGTACACGTGTCACAAGAAGCATTTGTCTAGTCCAGTGACAATATGAGGAGTACGCGCTGCTACACAACAACAAAATACCGTGATCCCATTTGATTACTCATTACCTTAGTGCATTCTGTGGGTAATTCGAGATGGCAAACAGCTTACGTAGACTTGATGTGTTTCAAAGTAGTCAAGATGAGCAAGTGCTCATGCCTATTAAGGTGTGCATTTCATAGTCTACGTGCAAAGAAATTTTTTTCTTGTTTCCTTCCATATCACCATCTCTCGAAATTGTAGCAGTGACCCATTTTTCGTAGGTCTATAAATAGATTTTCAAGCGAATTAATGTCTCAGAAATCGTGTAAAAAGAAGGTAATAAAAAATGTGTATCGTGAAAGAAAATTTATATATTCTGCCAATACTTTCCAGCAACAAAGAACAGAGGAGCCTTCATTGTACTCGTAAGAAATACTACTGCTCTCGGTATTACATTATCATTGATATCCAATGGCATCACCGAATCTTATCGTGCAGTTCCTTTCTGATTTTCCGTTCCAGGAACTGTGGTTGCAGCTACATGCAGGAGATTCACTTTCCTTGTTTTTGAGAAGCTGCGTTATAGTTCGCTCTGTCTTATTTATTACCAACGCTGTATCAACAACCGGGATCAAAAAGACGGGTTATCATACCGCACCGTTCACTTCCTTTTCATTCGATGTAGCTGCGCGGAGTTGCTGCGCCGTCTGAGTTTCCTTGTCACGGTCCGTGCGGCTTCCCTTGCCCCGTCGGAGGTTCGAGTCCTCCCTCGGGCATGGGTGTGTGTGTTGTCCATAGAGTAAGTTAGTTTAAGTAGTGTTAGCTGAGTTGACATGTCACACATGTCTTACGGCAGTCCTTGTTAAATGTGCAGTGAGAAGAGAAAGCTCTAGTAAAAAAGTGAGTTCCTGCAAATAGCTCATAACGCTTTTTTTTAAATTCATTTAACACAATTTACGCACAGGCTCGAAATGAAGGTTTTTTTTCTATCAACGAAGCCTCTGATAATGCAGTATTTCCCAAATCCTGAGGAAATTAAATGTATAGATGCCACTGATGGTTTATACTATGCACTTTGCGATCTAATCAGCTTTCCATTTTGAAGATGAGAGCCCTGTACCCAGAGGATAGTACACCTAGGATCTAGGTGCGCCGGCCGTTGTTGGCCAGAGGTTCTAGACGCTTCAGTCCGGAACCGCGCGACTGCTACGGTCGCAGGTTCGAATCCTGTGTCGGGCATGGATATGTGTGATGTCCTTAGGTTAGTTAGGTTTAAGTAGTTCTAAGTTCTAGGGGACTAATGACCTCCGCTGTTAAGTCCCATAGTGCTCAGAGCCATTTTGATCTAGGTGCGGTGCGATTTTAAATACATATACTGACGTAGGCATGCGTATTAAAACACAGACATATCTTACCAGGCATAATACGGTGCTGCGGTCAGCAACGCCTGTATAAGACAACAAGTGTCTGTTGCAGTTATTATATCGGTTACTACTGATAAAATGGCGATTATCAAGATTTAAGTGAATTTGAAAGCGGTGTTATATAGACGGCGCACGAGCGTTGCGACACCGCATCTCCGAGGCAGCGATGAAGTGGGGATTTTCTAGTACAACCATTTCACGAACGTACCATGAATATCAGGAATCCGATAAAACATAAAATCACCAACAGAAGAGAATCTTTCATGGTGACTGATGTGCCACACTTCCGCAAATTGCTGCAGATTTCTGTGTAGGCCATGAACGGGTGTCTGCGTGCGAACCATTCAACAACACTTCGTGGATAAGTGCTTTCGGAGCAGAAGACCCATTCGCATACCCTTGTGACTGCACGGCACAAAGTTTTACGCTTCGCCTGGGATCGTCAACGCTGACATTGGAAGGTTTATGAGTAGAAACATGTTGACTGGACGGACGAGTCTCGTTTAAAATTGTATGGAGAAAATCTTATGAATCCATGGAAGCAGCATGACAGCAGGGGACGTTCAAATTGGTGGAGGCTCTGTAATGGTTTGGGACGTGGTCAACTGAAGTGACATGGGATACGTGATTCGTCTAGAAACGACTCTGACGGGTGCCACGTACGTAAGCATCCTCTCTGATCACCTGCATCCATTCATGTCCATTGTGCATTCCGATGGACTGGGGCAATTCTGGCAGGACAATGCGACACCCCGCACGTCCAGAATTGATACAGAGTGACTCCAGAAACACTCCTCTGAGTTCAAACACTTCCGCTGGCCACCAAACTCTCCAGATATGGATTTTATTGAACATATCTGTGATACCTTGCAACAAGCTGATGAGGAAAAATCTCAACCTCCTGGTACTCTTACGGATTTACGGACAGCCCTGAATGTTTCACGGTGCCACTTCCACGCAGCAGTACTTCAGACATGCCACGTCGAGTTGAGGCACTTTTGCGTGCCCGTGGGGGGCTCTCCATGATATTGGGCAGGTGTACCAGTTCTTTGGCTCTACACTGTAACACATACATGATTAGATTAAATCTGTGAGCGCTCTCTCAGATGGGCATGTTAGATTCTTTTACACACTCGTTTTACCTGTAACGGGAATGAAGCAGACGCTTTATGTCGACACTAAGCGTCGCATGAAAGTAGAGACGAGTACTACTTGTTTGGGCTGATTCCAAGTAAACAATCAAAAACGTAATAGCAAATATCAGCATAAAAGTCGGAGAAAATGCTCATGACGACTCTTCGGAGGTCAGTTATATACACATTTTAAGTGGCGAATCGATAGAGCGTTCGCCGGCCGAAGTGACCGTGCGGTTCTAGGCGCTGCAGTCTGGAACCGCGAGACCGCTACGGTCGCAGGTTCGAATCCTGCCTCGGCCATGGATGTGTGTGATATCCTTAGGTTAGTTAGGTTTAACTAGTTCTAAGTTCTAGGGGACTAATGACCTCAGACGTTGAGTCCCATAGTGCTAAGAGCCATATTTTTGATAGAGCGTTCCCATATTTAATCTAGTGCAACATTCGTTTTAACGATGTGTGTTAACAGGTCAGTGAAATCCGAGCTCCGAGCTAAACGTCCTCTCACCCCACACCACTGACATTTCGAAATCAGTTGTATGAATGGAGAGCTAAAACGAGGTCAGCAAGTTTGTCTGTTATGTTTCCTGATGAAAGATGGTTGTGCATCACTGACAATGATGGCCGCTGAGGGCCTGCAACCAATCTGTGTGAATGCTTAACACCCTGTACCTATACCGGGAATCACTGTCATGGCCGCGATTTCGTATAATGGCGGGAGCACTCTCGCGGTTATCCCAAGCAGCCTGAATCAAAATTAGTACGTCGATCTGTTGATTCGCCCTGTTGTCTTGCTATTACTGAATAGCATCTCATGGGTGATTTCCAACAGAATAACGCTAGCCTACACAGCACTATTGCAATATAACATGCTCTGCAGAGTGTCGACATGTTGCCTTGGCCTGGTCCATCTACAGATCTGTCTCCAGTCGAGCACCATGAGACGACAACTCCAGATTCATTCACAGCCAGCATTAACCGTCCCTGTACAAACGAACCAATAGCATAATGCATGCACGTTTGCGTATTCACATTCAAAATTCTGGCTGTTACACCGGTTTCTAACGTATCAGCAATGGCTTATTTCGCGCTTACGTTAACCTGTGATCGTACGAAGACAGTCACTTGCGTACGTTGTATAGTCAAATGTATTCCAGAATTTTCAATACTCTACGTCAATACTTTCTAGTGTCGCGACTTTTTTCCTCAGTGTATATTAGATGCTACTCCAATAGTAGATCAGTACTTTGAGTTTGGATAAGCACGGATTTTATTGATTGCTTATATAGAGGTCTTTCCCATTTCATTCATCAATGAAACCTAGGCGGATTATTGGTCGTATGTATCTCAGCCAGCAGGCATGACTCATTTCATGCTCAAAGTATCTACGGCGATACATAAAGGGATGCCAGACATTCACTGATTTTGTTGTATCCGTCCGTAGGAATGACAAGGTTTCCACGGTAGATCTGGCGTCATTGACAGAACATTTGCCAGTGGAGACTCGTGGATGAGGTTTTTGGAATTCACTGACTATTTACACCACCATATTCCGTTTATGTAGTCTGTGGATTAGACGTCGTCTGGTAGGACGACCTGATATGAATTCTACAGGCTTGTGCAGTATTTTAGTACACATTGTACAAGATTTCTGTAAGCAATCAAAAGCATACACAACAATGGACCAATAATTAAAACTCCAGAAATGAGCCTACGAGACCGACCCGCTTCAAATTCATACAGGTTCTACTATTGACATATTTATAGCACATAAGAGTCTCATATTATAGCCCATTAAGTGTGTAGTCTAGAATTACGTTTTGTGAACTGCATTCCCAAGAGGGCCCCCAACCCTTTTGTGAAAAAATGATATGCAAACATCGCGACCTGAGCCCTTGCAATACTACCGTTACCTCTGGCAAGCTTCCGTTTGCTCGACAGCCGAGTGTTGAATGCCACACACTAAGCAGACAGCTATTGAACCGCATGGATTTCAAAGTAAATACAGACCTATTGAAAAAGTCGACTTAAATCGGCCGATGATGTGAATGTTGAAGCGAAACATTCGTTGGTGAGCAACAGTGTGTAACTTGTCGGGCTCTGCCTATGTGTACTCCGTGTTTTCATATGTATTCGTGGAAACAACGTGGTCCTCGATTTCTCAATCAGCAACACACCCAGCAGAATCAGGACACCTCAGAGAATAGAAACACTCAACATAAACGTAAATCTACACTATACAGTTCTCCTTATCAAGCTTCTCTTAGAGATCGCAACAGAACACGTCCTATAATTCAGATAATATTAACAGCAATAAAACGTGAAAACTATCTTTTCTTACACCGTTCTATACAAGCAAAGGTTTTGAGGGTCTTCCAGTCGTATATTACACCGTTCTATACAAACAAAGATTTTGACGGTATCCTAGTGCACTTAATTAAATTTGTTAACTGACCAAGAGCTGGTCTCTTGGTCAGCCCTCCGTAACTTACGAGCAGATGTGGATACCGTAGTCTTAAAATCTGACAAAGGAAACGCTGCTGTCCTCATGCCAAGGGATGACTATATTAATAAGATCAATGTTTTATTGTGTGATTCAACGTATCGCAAAATCGATAAGGATCCCACGAGCCGAGTAGTGCGAAAAACAGCAGAACTTTTATCAAATAGTTCTCTACCGAAGGAGGTTATCAAGAGACTGAAACCAAACAGTTCAGTTCCACCTAGGCTATATGGACTGCCTACGATCCACAAGGAAAACGTGCCATTACGTCCAATTGTGAGTAACATTGGAGCAGCCACCTACGACCTAGCAAAATTCTTGGCATCTTTGCTCAAACCAATGATAGGCAAGTGTGCACATCACATAAAGAATTCTGGTGATTTTATCAGTCGACTTCAGTCACTACAACTGCAAAGTAGTGACTTATTGGTCAGTCTTGATGTGGTTTCACTGTTCACAAAGGTGCCTCTGGTGGACTCACTACACCTCATTGGCAATATGTTTGGTGCAGACATTACAGCGTTGTTTGAGCACACTCTCTCCTCTATATATTTTATATTTAACAACGAATTTTATGAACAATCTGATGGTGTCGCCATGGGGAGTCCTTTGTCTCCCCTGGTGGCCAATCTTTTTATGGAGGATTTTGAGGAGAGAGCACTCGACTCTGCCACTTTTAAACCGACAGTATTTTGGCGGTACGTTGACGACACTTTTATAGTGTGGCCTCATGGTCTGGGCCGTCTCCAAGAATTTTTACGTCACATGAACTCCATACATGAAAACATAAAGTTTACCATGGAGATAGAGAAAGATGGTTGTCTGCCATTTTTAGACGTCTTGGTGCGACGGAAGAGTGATGGCACACTTGGTCACTCGGTGTACAGAAAGCCCACTCATACAGACCTATATCTACAAGCTACTAGTTGCCACCATCCAGCACAAACAATGGGCGTTCTCAAAACCTTGGTCCACCATGCCCATACTATCTCTGACGCCGACAGTCTTCAAGCGGAACTGGAACACCTGCAAAAAGTATTTTTGAAGAATGGCTTTTCACCTAGGCAAGTGAACAGAGTGATGAAGACCCAAAAACGACGGAACAAGGAAGAGGAAGAGGCCTTCAGGTCGACTGTTTATCTACCATTTATTGGGAATATTTCTTCACAGATAGGCAGAATATTGAGAAAGTATCAAGTGAGAGTCATCTTTCGTCCTCCTTCTAAAATTGCATCACTGGTGGGATCCGTTAAAGAAGACCTGGACCTGCGTAAACCAGGTGTTTACAAAATTCCGTGTGAATGCGGCAAATCATATGTAGGGCAAACGACACGAACTGTGCAAACGCATTGTGGAACACCAACGGCATACTCGCCTTCTCCAACCCACCAAGTCCGCAATCGCCGAACATTGTATTTCCACAGACCATTCCATGAATTACAACGACACAAAAATTTTGGCCCATACATCAAACTTTTCGAGCTCGATTATCAATGACTCTGTGGAAATAAGATTGTCTGACAACGAGACTCTCATCAATCGAGATAGCGGTTACCAGCTAAACTCTGCTTGGAATCCTGTTATAGAGAAACTTCGTAGTCGACGTAGTTATCTGCATAAAGATGGAAATCGACCTGATACCGATACGCCAGGCTTTCACAGTGGAGGGCGCGAGGCGCAGCGCACGGAGCCGTTATGAACGCGCACGTTGAGCAGCGCATGCGCAATGTCACCTCAGAAGGCTTTAAATAGCGGAGCTCAGCGCGTACTCGCCAGTACTACTACAGTGGCATTCACCTGAAGGTGGCTAGAAGACTCTGCGCCGAAACATCGTGGCAGAACGTTACTGATATCCGGCAGTTCTCCCGTGTTTTTATGGAACAAGAGGACATCTTATTTTAAGACCTTGCAGCAACATTTCTTCGGACTACTTCTCAAGCGCATTGTGTCCATTACATATGTATGTAACACACTGAATGAAATTCCATAGTAAATAGTCTGACAAAATGAAATTGTTCATGGCGGCATATTTAACGTAATACATTTTGGCCAACTTCCTAGACTGTAATGAGTAACTTTCGGCAGGAGTAACAGGAAGTAGAAAATTTGTGTAGGAGTACCTGATACTAACAGTTCCCAAAACTGGAGGCTGTCTGGACTCAAAATTATAGAACTCGCTGAAATTTTGTGTAGAGAGACCTCACGAGAAACCATAGCCAAACTATGTTTGATTTTTATAGCATTGTGAGGGGGCACCCCAAGATATCATTTAGTCGTTCACTTTATTGAGCTTTAAATAATGTTAATCCACAATAACGACCACTTCAGAAGAGCTCATGAATGCAACTGAAAAAGAAACGTGATTCCTGCTGCTTTAGCGTAGTATGACTAGCTTGGGATAGGTGTCACTGCCGGTCTTGGGTAAGTTAGATTTAAGTAGTTTTAAGTTCTAGGGGACTGATGACCTCAGCTGTTAAGTCCCATAGTGCTCAGAGCCATTTGAACCATTGATAGGTGACATTCAACGCATGTCATAAAATTTCTGGTGTGCACTATTATACTCGTCTGAAGCGCTTTTGTTTTACAAAATCTTTATGAATAAATATGTCTTTACATACGTTCTTTATTTTTTAAATCGCTTTATAACACAGGTAGGATGGTGTAAGGAAAGTATAAGTCGCTTCATAAGCACGAAATTTAGCATGCTTACAGTTCATATTATATGACAATGGATATCAAAACTTAGGAGATGTTGCACTATGATGGTCGATAGGTGGTTCTACTGACGAACACCAGATAACAGTGACCCAAGGACCGAAACTCGAGACGGTTGTCGGATGCTCCAGAGCCTATCGTGAATGACAGCATCTGGACAGCGAGGTTGATGCCCGAAACAATAGTACGATGCCTCAGCGTAGTTTGGTTGCATCTGAAACAGGCGCCACCTAGTTGTCCGTCGCAATGAGGTTACTTGCAACCGTTGTGCCAAGGAATCAGAAAAATACAACACAACTTACATAGGTCGTGCTGAAATGGATGGCGTTGGTAAAACGCAAGTTACACGGCAGCAAATGTGTAATACCCTTTTCTCTATGTTCCTCCCTTTGAAACAGCAGACGAGCTCAATAGCAGCATTGTAAAGTTAATGTTAACAAAATGCAGTTACACAATGTTTCTCTGTTTTCTCTGCATTGCCAGTACAGTGAAGTCAATAACCACCACACACACAAAGTAATTCACATCGACAGTCAAGTCGCAGATGGGATTGGTGCTGGTAATGTGATAAGGTAAACCTGTACGATTTTGTTTGTGCATAATTGCATACACTTAGGATCAAGTATACAAACAATGGTAAATTATCATCCTCCACTTCCTCTTAACCAATTGTTAGTATAATTGATTTATGGACCCCAGGAATTGGGGATTATCCACCCTACTGAGAAACCCCCACCCATGCCTGTCGCACTCCTCCTCTCCCAATCTCTGGAAGAGACACATTTCTCTTGTCATCCCTCCAAAGTCCAGTTTACAGTCACTCTTCCCCGTTTTCTCCACTTGGGAAATCCCCCAGACTTACTGTATACTCTTTTACATGCCCCTATTGTCTCCAATCAGTATATTGGCTGGAAAAACTCACTTTGCGCTGAGAGAGGGTGTAAGATAGCCTGTTTATTTGTTTACTTTATTTTAAAGGGGGTTGGGTTGTCCTCCACAATCCCCAGCCCCTCAACCACAGCCTCACATTTTCCATCATGTGTGAATCCGTTGCCTCAAATATGAATACAACACACCCTGCCACCTCCACTTGTGAATGGGCGGTAAACTGGGTGCAGTGGAAGGTACTGTCTTTACTTTTGGTGGGATATGTGCTCAGTTAACAAGATGTGAATGGGCGGTAAACTGGCTGAAGTGGAAGGTACTGTCTTTACTTTTGGTGGTATATGTGTTCAGTTAACAAGATGTTGGTGATGGACACAGAGGATTTTAATAAGTGTATTACCTGTAACCATCCAACTGGGAACTGCATTCTACAGCCTTCTACAGAACAGATGGAAGGAACTGATGATGAATGATTATAGGAGGAATACCTTTCACGAGGATATAGGACGATAGACTGAGCATGTATTTCGCTACTCATAAAGAATACTGCCTGTAATAGAACTGCTCATGTTTTTCTATTTTTTTTTAAATGGCCAGTCAGTCTACAGTGTTTAAGACAGATTTGTCCTTTTCCACTACCACAGACTGAATGAAGCTGAGATACTCACCTTGGAGTATGGGCTCAACTGAGGACGCTTGAAACGGATTTTCTCTGATTTCAAATTCAGTGCACGTATATGGTCACCTTGCTGTGAGCTCTAGTCCACAATACTAGTCGAAATTGGCGGGGAAGTCACAGAATAATTGCCTCCAAACGATCCACAAATGTGTATCGCCTGGGGAAGTTGTAGACAGGCCCATACATACGTGGCAAGATCGACAGGACATCAAAAAACCACTGAAGTGCAGAAGAGTAGCCTCCTACCGATCTACAAATGTATAGCTACTCAGAAAAATGTGCAAAAATACGTGGTAAGAAAGCAAACTATCATTGAAGTGTAAGAAGGCCAATACACACTACCACAACTCTTGGAAAATACATCACTACTCCAATTACTTATCTAAATTGTAATAAAAAAACCATCACTTGTAAACAACATGTCATAATGCAACATATGCGCTAATATTTATGAAAAATCATTGTAATAACACAACTACTACAATAACTAAGAGTAAAATATATCGCCAGGACAGAGACGATTTAGCTGCATATGTGATCACCCAAAAGTGTGCATACAATCCAACCATGTTAGAAACAATTTTATTTCCTTCCTTACTTCCCCTCTTCCAATAACTCCTCCTCCGATAGCTAGACGTAACGGTGTTCCAAGCCTGTGCTAGAATTTCCCTGTTGCTGAAGGTACACGAAGAAGTTGCGGTGTGACTCTTTATAAATATGTAACGTGTGAATACACAAGCACCCTCGAATACTGCTGGTTCGCACGCCAATCGGCCACAAAGTAACAAATGCAAAACATTTTCATTGTGTTGTAAGGATTGACATTTGAAAACCCAAGTGCACACCTACCACAACGTTTCCAGTTAACGTATCCTGCAAAAAAAAAAAAAAAAAAAAAAAAAAAAAAAAAAAAAAAAAAAAAAAAAAAAAAGTGCTTACGCACACTCGTGATAATGACGAATGCAGTGTCACCAGACTGGAGGTGTGTCAGGAGCCACGGCCACACGAGCCGTGCCAGACGTTGCAGCCGCCTCTCCAAGGTATTCACACGTCAGCTGCAGCGGGTGCAACGAGGACAGAGAGGCCGTCACTGTGAAGTCCCAGAAGGCAAACCATCACTGTACACTGGGGAACAATCGTCTAACGCAAAAACTTATCATACTGAATCTTCTCAACATTTCATGTAAAAATCGGATAGTACACACACCACACATAACAGCTTCTGTCACTGCACAATCAGAGTAATTGCTAGATCGCTATTCAGCTATCCAGAGGGCGCTGTGAGCCCCGCTACCAGAATTTGACCCCAAAATTGCGCCCAAGAGCCGACTAGCTGGATTCTTTCCTTGCACCCGTCTGTTGCTCGAGATTAAGCCACAGCTTCCAGTCCAATAATTCGTCATGACGACTCTTGTGCTCTGCCCACGGCACACTGCATGACAAGCAGGTGGGTCTTGCAATTACACCCTGGAACAGACTCTCCAGGAGGTGCTCTTTTCAGGTAACACTATGGAGAACTGATATTCGAAGCTGACTACAAAAGGATTCTACTTCTACCAACATATAGGTCCCTATCTCACGTAACGACCATAAAACATGCTACGAGATATTAACGATCCTATAGAGGTTAAAGCGGTCTTTTTCTCTCTCGCTGTATTTGCAAGTGGAATAGGAAAGGAAATATCTAGTAGTGGTACAGGGATATCCTCTGCCAAGGACTGCAAACTATACCATTATAGATGTAAATTTAGCCTACCTATTAAGATGTCAGTCCAACCACTTATAGGCAGATAAACCTCATGGAAAAATGTTGCCCCTTATTTGTCAAGGAAACAAAAGAACTTCTGCTGCTGATTGCCTCTCTGTAAAAACCTTCGGGTTATAATATTCACAACAACGCAGTGTATATGAGGATTGCGCAAAGAAATAGAAACATAGCACACAACGTGGCACATAGCACAGAAATTTTTTTGGTATAGAATGATTGTCTATAAATATTCCCTTTTTTCAAATGGTGCAAAGCACTATAACACGAATCTAACAGTATCACAGAGCTTCCATTAAACTTTTCCATGAAAACTACAGTATCGCACACCATACACTGATCAACCACAATATTATGACCACCCAACTAATAGCCGGTATGTGCAACTTTTGCATGGATAACAATTGTTACGTTTCATGGCATGCAAGCAGTAAGGCGTTTGTAGGTAACTGGAGGGAGTTGGCACCGCATCTGCGCATACAAGTCACCTAATGCCTGTAAATTCTGGCGATGGGAGCATGACTTCTGACGCCATGTTCAACCACATCCCCGACATGTTCCACTGGGTTCAGACCTGGCGAGTCAGTGGGCCAGCACTTCAACTTGCCACAGCGTTCCTGAAACCACTCCATCAAACTCCTAGCCTTGTGACATGGCGCGTTATCTTGTTGAAATGTGCCACTGCTGTTGTAAAACATGATCGTCATGAAGGACTGACCATGGTCTGCAACCAGTCTGGCTACTCCTTGGCCATTATGGTGCCGTGCACGATCTCCACTGTACCCATGAATGCCCACGTGAATATTCCCCAGCATAATGGAGCCGCCACACTGTTCTCCAGCCCACAGTACGAATTTCAAGGAGCTGGTCCTCTCGAAGACGACAGACTCGTGTACTTAAAACAACATGATGCACGGTATCGCGATTCATCAGACTATGCAACCCTCTGCCACTGCGCCAGCGTACAGTGCCGATTGTCACATTCCCATTTGACTCGTAGACGCTGATGCTGTTAACTCTGGAACATGCATGAGTTGTTGGCTGCAGAGGCCCATAGTTAGGAGCTTCTGTAAAAGATGGCCAGTCTTAGAGATCTTGCGTTCGTTTGAATTTGCCATGCTTTTATCGTTGTTGCAACAGGGCTCTAATTCGTTTTATGTACCAAGCGAGATCAGCACCGTTGTTTGTTAATTTATTTGGTTCGAATTTTTCAATTGCTCTTGAAACTATTTCTTTTAATTCATACCACATTTGGTCTACACTTACAATGTTAATTTGGAAGGAGTGAAGACCAACTATCAGAAAGGCGTTGGAAAAAGGTGACATATTTTTCACGAATTACTGTGTTGTCAACGAAGACTGTATACGATCAGAAGAAGACCTCTGGACAACAGCCTGTAATTCTTAATACAGTTTTTCATTCATTTGGGGTCCAGATACAAAATCAACTATTAAAAGTGCTTTGAATAACTTTCCCTCTGTGGGTCAAACTGTTTCTTTAACTTATACTTTCCCTCCATCGTTCAAACTATTTCTTTAACTTAACGTCTTTTTCAAAAGTGAACTTATCCGCTTTTCCATTTACCTCCCGAACGTATCCTTTTGTATAAACATTTTCGCCTGTTAATTTTCGTATGGCCTCGGGATTGCCATGGTATGCGATTTCAGTTGTTGGGGCATCCTGTTGTAATTTTTGTCTGTTTAGATGACATTTTGTGTTGCTATAATGATAAGAGTTTAAAATTCGTTTTCACCATTGCCTGTAAACTTCGACATAATGCCGTAAATGGGTATTGAGTATGACTAGCCAATTTTATTCACTCTCAGCCTTTGATTCCATTTCACGCCCCTGAAGCGATAATATTTCTGATACCCGCATCAACGAATTCGCTAGCTTCAGCGTATGATTCCACCTGATTATGTTTCTCAGATTACTTTTTTATATATTTTCTACCTTTACCTTAATACAGAGCTGGCTATAATTACCTGGGTAAATTGCGTATATTAGATTAATAACAGTACACAAATAATATTAAGTGAAAATGTGCACCCTTCAGTAAGAATTTCAAACAATGTAACAACGATGTACCATGTTGCGTACTCGCTACACAATGTCAGTTAACTTGCGCAACGTAACTTCATAACAGTCCCAATTAATTCACAAAAAATTAAAATTATGAAATTTTGAAATTAAATGGGCTGTGAACGACTAATTATATGCACATAATTATTTATATCTACAAATGCGGTAAATAAGTAATGTTGTCCTTACCTCGAACGTCGTGTGGTAAAGAAATATACACAATTTCAAAAAATTATAAGATCTTTTTCTTGACTTCCATCCGTATCCGCCAATATTTTAGAGTTTTCGTTCAGTACAAGAAACAGAGAAAAACAAGTTTTAATAAAATAATGACAATAAAATTTCGTACACATAATATTTATAAACTGTGCCATAAGACGGTCGACAGTGTAATGTATCACCTCTCTTCCCCCGCATGGGTTTTCTTATTATAAGATTGTTCATTAGAGTAAAATATTATTAAGAAAAATACACATCACACTGCCAATAAGAGAAGAGAACATGTAATCATAAAAGTTACAAAGAAGATGTTGATTCTTTCACTTTTTTCTTACTGTCTAAGAGATCCTGTAAGATATTGCGAGTTTGATTTCATTTTCATGAACAATTAGGAGCAGGCCAAGAAGTCGTCGTTGAAATGAAGAGAGTTTGATGACAACATGTCGTCTTGGTGTTAACTGCCAAAGTAAACTGATAGATTTTGTAATAATAACTAGACTTCGTTTAAAAATGTAGATTGCAGTTTCAGTTTCAACTTAATAATGTTGAGTTCAGAAGACGATAGAGCGCTTACTGCGTGCGATCGTTATCTCACCAAGCTGGTTGCTTCAATCTGTACGGAATGCAGGATTATGCACTGCACTGCAAAGTAAATAGGAAATAAATCAGATAACATTACTGTTTCACAGTATAACTCAAGTTGCAGAAATGATACAATCCTCTGGCAGCAAGGAAGAAAGAAATCACTACAATCTATAACTGAAGCAAAGGACGAACACCAAGTTCGAATTCGCAGAATGACTTTTGATGTTTGTGCCGCGAGGGTTTGTCGCGCGGTCTTGGGCGCCTTGTCACGGTGCGTGCGGACCCACCCGTCGGAGGTTCGAGTCCTCCCTCAGGCATGGGTGTGTGTGTTGCCCACAGCGTAAGTTAGTTTAAGTTAGATTAAGTAGTGTGTAGGCTTATGGACCGATGACCTGAGCAGTTTGGTCCCATAAGACCTTACCACAAATTTCCAATTTTCGACATTGTAACAGAGAATTTGGAACTATCCATCGCATTTGCAGTAACTTGCATGGAAACCAATAAACATCAGGACAGTTCTAGTGCTGTAATATAGGCTATGTGCTATTTTAAGAGTATATGTGGATGCTCTGTTACAGTAAGAAAATATTCCTCTCTTTGTGCCAATACAGACAGGACGAAGTACGGTAGCAAATTAATGGGCAAAAGAAGTAGCGTTATATAGTAAGAAATGACATCAAGTGGCAGTTCTGATTTCACAAATTTTAGATACAGTACATATTCATTCCAAAGACGTATTACAAATTCTGTTTCATCCTGTCTCCAGATTGCTACCTACATAGATCCATAATAATATTCGATGTTGTAGACGACACACATACTTTCACCGTTCCCAATTGGCGGACGGCGTGTCTGAGTGAGACAGCGTAGTCTCGTGGACAGTTAGTCTTGTGGGTGTGCTTCGTAAAGTAGGTCGGCGACGTTGTATTGTGATAAGATGTAAAATGATTGTACAAACATCAAGTACAATTGATACTAGGGTCTTCTCAACATTCGGAAACGTTGCAAGGACTGTGAGAGTCTATTTTCATGTTTTGTACTTCAAGGCTTGTAGTCGTGAATTTCAAGACACTTTGAGAACTTTACAACGAGTTTTTCTTCCCGAAATGTTACGCTCATGGCTTTGTGAATTCAGTCGTCTACAGTGCACGGTACAGAATCAGTCTGTCATTTATCCATTGGAATATTTGTTCGTTTGTGTACATAACATGCCCATTCAATGAGTCACTGAGGCACAATTACGTTTTCGGTGCGACTATAACGTTATATACATAACGTCTTGTATTGTGAGCTATGATAACCTGCCTCGTACACAAAGCTGAGCTACAGCTGCAGTTACCTACACGTACTTCAAGTAAATTCAGATGATTATTGCAACTTGTCAGTTCTGTGCATATCAATTATTCGTTATTGTGACCATTATAAATGTGTTGCGCAAAGTGACTCCCTCTTGTATCAGGTCATGTTTAATTAATGATTCGTTGATGCCGTGCTAGCACACAAATTCGTGGGTTTTAGAAAAGGAAACTTAAGTCATCGACTTATGTCTCATATGAGATACTCAAACAAGCCCTAGGCCACGAACCTTTTGCCCATACTATATTTTCCACAATGAATGAAAATAACTGCAATAGTTTGCTTCTGACCTGGTGTTCAGAAGGTCTGCATTTTTCACTACTGGAGAACCCTCTGACACACTTTGACGTCGCGTGATATTTGTTCTAAATCAACTCTGCTCCACAGTGTGTTGTATGTCTTACAAACTACGCACACTACATAGCATAGAATGAAACTCCCTTTCCTGTGAGTGAATGAGACTTTCTTTTTAAAATATGTCTCCCATCGGTTTACAACACTGAGGTCTAGGAGTAGAGATTTTAGCCATAAATTTAAGTATCTTTGGTTTTGTTTTCGAAACCAGTCAGTAAGTAAAATTTTGATGAAAATCATCAGCACAGAAGACCACAGATTTCCAGTATAAAAGTCAGCCTCGTTTTTCCAAAAGCATTATCAAAAGTTGTCAGAGGAGAAAACTAAGATCTGGGCAACCTCTTGTCTTTTGGGTGGAAACTCTCCCTAAAAAGCTGAAGAATCACTAATGAACAACGGCATGAGGATGGAGAAGCCAATAGAAAACACTATGTTATGTATGTCCACAAAACACATTGCCCTTAATTCAAAAAGTGTCATGATAATTTCTCCATCGGCAAGATATTCTAAAGCAGTCGCTTATGAGTCGGATCGTGGAATGTCAGAAGTTTGAACAAGAGGAATAGGAAGCTTCATTCAAGTTACAATGAGGATAAGCGAAGTGAATTGCAAACATGAGAATAGTGTCATTTCAGCGGCAGCAGAAAATGTTTCCAAGGTAATAGGCTTCATCATGAACAGAAAGGACTGTTCTCACCAGAATCAATAGTAATTCAGTGCCAACAAAAATATTTCAGTTATATATGACGACATCGCAAGAAGAAGAAGGAGAGACAGAGAAAGTATATGAGGATTCTGAACAGGTAATCCAGTATGTAAAGAGAGACTAAAATGTAATAGTCATGGAGGGCAGGATCGCTGTAGTAGGGAAGGAAAGACAAGAAAGAGTTAAAGGAGAATATGGGTGTGGTAGTAGGAACGTGTGAAATGAAAGCCTGTCTGACGACTGCGATCTATATCAGACTGTAATAGCTAATACCCTGTTCAAGAATCAGAAGGGGACTGGCTCTAGTAGAATTACTCATGGTACGGTGAGCAGCTCCAGAAATCAGGTATTAGATTCGAGTTTACACAGGAGCAGATATACATTCAGACCGTAATTTAATAATGGCGGATAGCGGGTTATACTTTAAGCGTACTGGTCGCAGAAATCGAAGTTGAAAGAAGTGGGCTACCGATGTAGTGAAGAATGGTGTGCGTTTGGGAATTACAACACTGTAGATACTGTGACAACATATACGACAGTAGCTACTGCAGTCAGTGAGCAATGTATAGCTCTAAAACTGGCAAACACGGAAGTAGCACAAACATAGATACAAACAAGGGAACTGTAAAGATACCTTAGGTAAGAGAAAAAAATACTTCAACTGATCAGAGGAACAGCAAAGTACAAAAATGAGCTGGGAATGGCCAGACAGTAGCAAAGTTACTGACTTAGCAATGAAAGAAATGGCAAGTGCAGGACACCTGAGGAGAAATGGCTGCAGGAAAAATGTTAAAAAATCGAAAAAGAAACTGTCGTCAGAAGGACAACAGCTACCACATCCATAAAAGTCATAACACCCCTTGTTGTAATTAAAGACACGAGCGGTAACAATAACTTGCAACGGAAATCCTACCCTTAAACACAGAGAGAAGAGCGGGTAGGTGGAAAGACTACGTTTATCCCTCGAGCGGACGCGCCTCTGTATAAAGTGAGCCAAGCACAAATAACATTGCAGTATACTGTTCCATTGTTGTTTTACAATTGCGAACCCATACCTTTTCCTCCATTATTGCTTCACGTGACAGTGATAAACTATGTTGTCCTACATCCAAGTGAGAAGTATTAATATAAAATAACAGTGAGCTAGGCGAGGAAAAATTTACGGTCCGTGCAAGGAAATGTGACAGATACAGAGCTAACATCACAATACCATAATGATACAGTTTTCTATGAGATAGTAACTGATTAAGTGTTTGGCTGAGATCTGATGCAATAGCATTGTTTAACGTTCAGAGTGGATCATTAAAGTGGGTTAATACATGTACGCAGCAACACAATTATACAATGATAGTTCCTTTTAGTATCGTTATGCTTAACAGTGATTTATCTCATATAAGTTTATTTTATCTTCGTTAAGTGAAACTAAAATTAAAAAGTGTTTCTGTTCATACTTGTTGACCTGAATAACATAAAACAGGTATTCTACACATGTGTACAATGTTCGTCAAGCACACCCTCGTCTTATGAAATAGGTTATGGCAGTAACTCGAGGAGGGATTGTCTGATGTGATGAAAGAAGACATGGTAGTCGACATGGGAGTCCAAGACAGAGTTACTTGCTAGACTAATGAACTAAAGGAACTAAAGAACGGAGATAAAAATTGAGGTACTGTTAGACAACAACCAGTTAGGGTGTAGGAAAGGTAGTGGCACCAGAGATGCAATTCTGATTTTGCGGTTAATAATGGAATTGAGACAGTAGAAAAATAAAGACTCCTTCATAGTATCTATGAGAATAGGGAAAACTTTCAACAATGTAAAATGGTGCAACAGGTTTGAAATTCTCAGAAAGACAGGAGTAAGCTATTTGGAAATCCGGATTATATACAGTCTGTACAAGGATACTACCTTTCTCTCCTACTGTTCAGTCTATACATCAAAGATGCAATGACGGAAACAGAAGTGGGATTGAAATTTAAGATAAAAGGATATCAATGGTAATATTCACTAATTTCATTTCTATCACGAGTGAAAGAGCAGGAGATTCACAAAATCAGTTGAATGGAATGCACAGTGTACTCCGTGTAGAATATGGATTGAGAGTAAACCGACGAAAGACTCAAGTAATGAGGAGTGGGAGAAATGAGATTTGCGACAATCTTCACATCAAAATTGCAGACTACAATGTAAACAACCTGAAGGAAGTTTGCTATGTGGAAGGATATAACAAACGACAGAGAAAGCAAGGAGGACATAAAATTGAATACTACAGGTGAGGAGGACATTCCTGGTCAAAAGAAGTCTACCAGTACGATACAGTGGCATTACTTGGAGAAAAAATTTTAAAGAATGTATATCTGGATAACAGCATCATGGAAGTTGAGGGAACCGAAAAAGAATCATTTGAGACCTGGTGCTGTAGAAGCATATAGAAAAATAGGTGGGCTGGTAAGATAACGATTGAGGATGTTCTTTGGAGAATCGGCAAGGAAAGGAGTGTATGGAGAACGCTGACATAATGGACGATACGAGATCTGCTATTACATCAGGAAATAAATTCCACAGATCTAAATGCAGAGGGTAAAAACTTTAGGGAAAGACAGAAATTGTAAAATACACAATATCTAATTGAGAACTTTGTGTGCAAGTAGTACTCCTGAATGATGATTTTGGCATGGGCTATAGAAGGTATGCACCAAACCGGTTCTAAGGCTGATGACCACAAAAATGTGTGTGTTTCGTTAACCGCTGTACTATACATGAAAAGGGTTAGTTTTTACTGTTATCGTGTCTGTGGTTTCCTATTGCAAGCTAGGGAGAAATGAAAATGTTCCCTTGTAGACATCGTCTGTTTTATCTCGCCGTTATGGGTCCTACACAGCTTATATGATGGGGGCCGGACATACTTCATTGTCTACGTTAGGTATTAGTACAAAAAATTATAAATCGGTTACGTGGAGTAGTTAGAAACCATACTATCACATAGGCTTGCCGACTGCCAAGTTCAAATGGTTCAAATGGCTCTGAGCACTATGGGACTTAACGTCTGAGGTCATCAGTCCCCTAGAACTTAGAACTACTTAAACCTAACTAACCTAAGGACATCACACACATCCATGCCCGAGGTAGGATTCGAATCTGCGACCGTAGCGGTCGCGCTGTTCCGGACTGAAGCGCCCAGAACCGCTCGGCCACAGCGGCCGGCGACTGCCAAGTACACCATGTTCTGCTTAAAACAATTTTATGGAGCAGTATCCGGACATCGCTATGAGTTAACCAACAGTAGTTTACGAATATACCACTGAGTTCCTCATGCATCCTGCGTAGCTGCATATCCTCGGTATAGATTGCCAGGAAATCAAAGACATCTGTTCGTATTTTTCACGACAGACCTCACATGCGCATTCCATTTCATATATTGATATTACGGTACAGATAAAAGACTAAGATGCCTGAGGCTAGACACTATAATATGATACAACAGATTTTTTACCATTCCGTTTCCCTTCAGGTTCTTATAATTAAGCCTAGACGCCACCAACTGCACAAAGTCAGTTCTTGTTTATATGGATCTGACGTTGTTCATATTATTGGTTGACATAGACAGCTGAACACTCAAAAAACGCAATGAAAGGGTTCAGCACAATGTCTAGTAGGTGGTTTATGAATTTTGCATTCACACCTCAGTCTTTCGAGTGTTTTGATGTCTCCATAGCTTCATCGTCTCTGATGCTTATCAGTGGAATCTACCACAACCACACTTTTTATCCTGTTCTGAAACTACTGACATAGACAGCAGGCGTGCACTAAATCAGGGATAATCGGATGGGCTCTGTTCGTTAGCACTGTTTCTTTGGGCACAAGTAAGGAGCATAATTAGCACAGTACGCTCCCAGTGATCTGTTTTGTCATTAGGTTATAACCACCGCTTCACTGACTGTGGCAACTTAAAGTTTTACGTCCAATGTAGAAACAGTCATTTCATGTTTATGACTCTTTGAAAAGCAGTGTAACTAAGAAGATACTAAAAGAAAATTCCTTGTGGTTAATAAAAAATTGTCCCATATATTCCGACAATACATACCAGTAACAACTAGTAGTACGACTTTCGTTGTATCCGGCAAGCTATACTACTTCTACCCAGTCACTTGTAACCACTACCACTTTTTTTAAGTCGCTCTGGCATATGTCTACTGTTTTTTTTCATTGTTATTATTCTGTTTCCCGTGATAGCATGAAGTACAGCAGGCGAGCTGAGAAATAAGATAAAGAAAGAGCTTCATCCACAGAAGTCATGCACCACAGCCAAGAGCATTTCTGTTGAGCTTGCAAGTGACATGCGTGTAACGGGCCATAGTTGGAACAGGTTGGTTTCGCAAAAATCGTTTAAACTGCTAATGACATTATTGAACGCAGTGAAGTCAGACGTAGTAAATTATGTTGAGAAGTTTTACTCCTACTGTATCGAAAGATACTCAAAACGCTTGGATATTCGCTAATCACAATTTAGACAGAAACTTGAACGTGAGATGCGTTACTGCAAGCAAATCTGATTTTTTTCAATAGAACAAAGTTCAAAACATGGTGGATACGGATCATGTATTTCCTTCATCTTATGAATAATATTTCTACCATTTAGATTCAACTAAAGCCTGAGATAGTTTCATTGAACTAGAAAACCATTTTCCTACACCCCAGTGTATTTGATCCAGATAGCTACCAATATACAGTTAGTAGGGTCATTGAAGAAATTTGGTTTGCCATCGCAACGAACCATGAAGAAGCAGGCAAGTAGGAATGATGCAAAAGCTCTTTTAACGATTAGCCATTGGTCGCTTATGTTCTCAGCACGCTATGTAAATAACTGGAAAAGATCCAGCCACTTTTTAAGCCTTATTCATATAATCAGTTATGGAGACTCCACCCCCTCCCAAAAAAGTGTCCGCAGCTCGTGGTCGTGTGGTAGCGTTCTCGGTTCCCACGCCCGGGTTCCCGGGTTCGATTCCCGGCGGGGTCAGGGATTTTCTCTGCCTCGTGATGACTGGGTGTTGTGTGATGTCCTTAGGTTAGTTAGGTTAAAGCAGTTCTAAGTTCTAGGGGACTGATGACCATAGATGTTAAGTCCCATAGTGCTCAGAGCTATTTGAACCCAAAAAAGTAAACAAGAAAAAATGCTATTTGTAATTGAAGCTTTCACCCAGGAAATTTTTGTGGAATGGATGAAAACAGCTTTCGATGATCGTGAACTAACCAGAGATATTTGAAACGCAGTTACATCCTACTAGGGCCCTCGTCATTGACATACAAGGAAGAAACGTCACGTCAATGGTTTGCTGATTAAAAACGGAGTATCACTTCAACCTATGGTATAAAGAAATGCAACTGAACGCTGCGTTGTCAAAATAGCCACTGCAGAGAAACTATAAAAACTTGAATTCGCTGGCTGGACGAGCATTTCAACATCGTCCCTGCATTAGTTACTGAACCAGTTTGCATGTCTTCCACTAGCTGTCAAATGCAAAAATTGTTATGCGGATTGTTCTTCATTCTGTATCGTATTAATGAGTTTGATCATTAACTACCTGCTCTTTTCCTGCTAGACAGACGTACCGATAGTTCCATTTATCTGTAGTTAAATCCTCTACAATATACACATTTTCGATGTAAGAGAGCTCGTTTGAATAAATTCTGTGTATTTAAAATGAGTTATTAAAGAGCGTTGCCTTTCAGGTTCATTAAACCAGTTTCCACAGCTCGTCGATCCTACTGATCATTGGAGTTTACGTTCAGCTGTAGTTGCTTCTGACGAACCTGAATGACAAAGAGAAATAAGCATGAACACCGTCATTCTTGTGAATTCTTTATGTCTGAGCATCAGTTCTGACACAGTATGTGTCATTCAAAACCTGCCTTCAATATAGTTAAGTGTCCAGCAGGAGTAACAGCAGCCATATGGAACTTGTTTTTCTTGTTCAATAAAATGTCATATTGTCAGTTCGAACACAAAAAGTTGATGACTATCGTTAGTTAGGCAGAAATATAGCACAATAAGTTTACTTACATGTCTTTTTCATTAATCAGTTCAAGTGTTAGTAGCAGGGCTTGTTGAAAAATAATGGCTCCGAATTTTTCATGTGAAAACACTTAAGCTTTCTAATGAAAACAGACTTTATTACATTCCACATCTTTATTCTTCATACATCCACGTTTACTTCTCAACATAGTCGCCATGAAGAGGAACACAGTTCTCGCAACGAGAAACCAGTATGTTGATACTGTCACTGTAGGATGTCTGACATTTTCGACGTTACTACAACCATGCCTACACCACTTCATTGCTATCAAAGTGAAGACCACAAAGGTGTTCCTTCGGCTCTGGAAGCAGATGAAGACAGACTCGGACAAAGTGGGAACTGAATGTACAGTTATCGATGACGATGAAACCTAGGCGTCGGCCTGTTGCAGACGTCGCTACGCTCGTGTCTGGTCTGGCACTGTCATGGTGAAGGAGAGGGTGCTCTGCGTGTGGACGAATACTTGGAATTCGATTTTTCTGAGGCACCGACGAGGTTACGTCAGACAACGCCTTGTTATACATTACATTTAGATGTCTTTTTATCGGCAGTTTGAATGAGCGAAGCGGAAAACTCGACTAAATGATATCCGTGATATGTATTTCTTCAGGCGATGTAAACAATAGAATAACAAATTCTGAGGAATTACTCTTCAGCAAGCCCTCGTAGCTGAAATTTATTCTCCATCTAGGGAACGGTTACCATTCTGAAATGTTCCGCACTAGTCGGGATGAATTTCGTAAGTTCATTTTTTTATTTTTATTTTATATCGCCACATTCACTAAAGTCATAGCATTCTGTCTACTTTGCATGGGTTTCTTGTCTGCTTGATATACCGACTATATCAAAACCGCCAGTAGTCTGTGTGATTTTTTTTCAGCTTTTATCTCCAATAACATTACTGCCGACGTGGTTCACAACTACCGGAGCATGTGTTTATCCACTCAGTATCTCCTTTTATTCGTGGATTGTTAGATGTGTATTTCTATATTCTAAGCCAGTAATTAAGGTCTACAGATGGCGTCGTTCCAGTGGCACGGCGATGGCGTTGCCCAGAGTGCAGGTCTGGTCATCGGTGAGGAGCAGGAGTAGTCGGATGGCCGGCCAGAGGAGACACCATTTATTCTGGCTTTCAACTATTTCATGTGTTATCCAGGAAAGGCAAGGCCAAGCCACTGTGTTAGTCATAAGTCTCTGCAGTGTCCATCGGTGTCATCGTCCCACTCAGTGTGTGAAGGCAGGAACAGGGCATTTCGATGGTCCATGGTTAGCATGAATGGATGTAATGTATTGTGTATAATTAATACGCAGTTATACTTTGCCACTATTTATGTATAGCTACAGATTAGGAAATGTATTCTACAACTGAAATATAACAGTTGACGACATGAAAGAACAGTTTTATTGTGTCAGAAAAAAAACTATTACAAGGCCAACAGAATGACAAAAAACAGGCAAAACCATGTTTTAAACAATAATATTCCAACTCAGTTTCTAGCCTGATTGTGAAGCTGATTTATTGCATATCGTGAAGCAATCAGAAGCTACCATAAAAGAAGATAAGTTGATTCCACCGGTTTTTGTTGCTAGTGAAAGAGGTAAGTTCTGCACTCTTGAAATTTACTGCTTTCCGTGAAAATTGTTGATGTCTTCAGTCAACAGCACAGCCATCTCGTCTTCACTCAATCCCAGACGAGTCAGCTCTTCCAGGATGAGCCGACACACTTGCAATACTCCTAGTTCTTGGGACAGTCTGACAGTACTGGTTTACACAGACTCTTTGGTTTCACCACATAAACTACAATAAATAGAAGGAATATATTTTAATAGAGTTAGAAACTATGAATAGAAATATATACTATTTTACATTTACTACTGATAACACAATGATAAGTCATCAACTATTTCATTTTTCGCTCTCTTATGGTGCCATAACAGTGAGTTTGTGGATGACCTCTATGTACCAAACAGGCAACACAATTACTGTCAAAATAAACCCCACAGCACGAATATCTGTTGCCTATTAAAATATCTCTTCGCTAAATGTTGAAACCAAAGCCCATGGAGAACTTCATGCCGCGTTATACAACATAATTCAGATAATAGAACTCAGATTCTGCATCGTAGAAAGATAAAAAATGCAACACATTTAAGAGTCTAACAAATAACTGGAAAGAAAGGATTAAATATGTGCAGGAAATTCCTCTGAATAGTTTTGGTGAAGAATCTCAATGAGTTGCAATTTCGTAAAGTGCCGTATCTTGCTTGCATTGTTCACAGAGAGGTAACAATTTGTCGTTAAAGTGTAACGTAAGGATAAACACTTTCCCTTGATGGTTTGATTTAACTCATATTCTCACATTCACTTTGGAACCCTTCAAAAATTTTATAGTCAACAGTTTGTGGTTATCTTGTCAACAATGGATACAAAATCGTGCTATGGAAAGTAACTTACCCTTCGGTAGTAGGTTGTAGCAAGAATACAGCTTCAGTGAATTGGCATACAAGTAGAACTTGTTGTCTGCCTGGACACAAATGGTATCGTCGTCTTCTTCCGCGTACGACGCCGCCATCAATGTTCTCACAGACGGGATGGTGGCGGACGGCTGTTCCTCACCCTGGATGGCGGCAGTGGTCGACTCTTCTGGTCGTCCGTATACCGCCGCAACTGCGACCAGTGCTATAGAAAACAATGAACATTATTACAGATTGCAGCTTTGTCTACTGCCTGTTGGTGCAACTTTACCATCTAGCGCTCTGATACTATTGTCAGGTAATCTGATTGCCATGTGCTAGCTTGAATATACGGAGATAAGGTGCAACTCAAATGACTAGTGCCACAATTCTGCCACTTGCAAATCTATCTCCTCTGGATGGTAATGGTACTCTGTTGTGTGGTAGACTCTAAGTTGTACATATATCCTAAGTAACTGTTATTAGGAAAGCTGTAGCAGCAGATTACGGCATATTTGTGACACTTGTGTAGAATGCTAAAAGATGTTTTGTACCACAACACGAGACTGTTTTCGCTACCTAATTGCTGATATAACTCAACATGTTGCTCTTAACGGAACAAAATGGATACTGGGAAAGATAATGTCAAGGGTACGACGAGGAAGTGTCACATGCCCACTACTAACCACAATATATCGGATAAAAGAATAAGTACTGCATACTTTGAGAGGTAGTTAAGATCAAACCATTAGAAATGTCCAGTACAAATGGGCTCAAAACGCTTTCCGTAAGAGCTATGAGCAGTTTGGGGAACTGTAAACCGTATTCATAGTTCTGGGTAAGTGCAGCACATACATTAATTCTAACTGAACCAGTATGTATTGTGAACAGCTTGTGAAAACCATTTACATTGTAGTTTTTTCTCAGCGTTTGCCAGAATAATGGGAGCCTCTTATTACAAAGACCAATAGCAAACACCATATTGAGCATGACCTCGCCGGCCGCGGTGGTTTAGCGGTTCTAGGCGCGCACTCCGGAACCGTGCGACTGCTACGGTCGCAGGTTCGAATCCTGCCTCGGGCATGGATGTGTGTGATGTCCTTAGGTTAGTTAGGTTTAAGTAGTTCTAAGTTCTAGGGGACTGATGACCACAGATGTTAAGTCCCATAGTGCTCAGAGCCATTTGAACCATTTTTTTTAGCATGACCTTTAGCGACGACTCACAAATGCAGGTCACATGTAACACCCGATGCCTCATGTATTTTTCAGCTACTTCCTTTCATGAGTTTATAACCATTTCTCGTGACTACAGCTACTTATGAATTTTGTCAGTAATTAACTTTCATCGAAATATAATGTATGCTAGATGAATAAATAAGAAATAATTACATAGATCGTTGCAGTAAATAAGATGCCAGAGTCAAAGAAATTATGTTGAACTAACACGAAGAATATATTTCAAGGAAAAATAACATCGTTGTCGTGAACGACGCAGTCCTACAACAGAGGGCAGAGATGAGTTGCGAAGCGTCTGTGGTGTGATAGAGACATATGCGTCGGCCCGCAAATGCCAAACGGAGATTATTATCGAAATGGTATTATTAATATGTATGTGGGAAGGCAAAATATAATTAAGTCAGGACGTGTATGGACGCAGAACATGAACGCAAGAAGATGTTGGAATTAATGAAAACTGTGGTGCGCATAAATTTTATTCAAGCTGCTGACTAATCAAGAGGAGCCTACCGCCAATAATGAATTTCGTAATAAGCATTACATCGTATCAGAAGCAACGCATCGCAAGGTAAGATATAGCCAGTATTTTTATAGCTCCGTAACAGGCATGCCAGCGTAATAGTAACTTTTCGGGACATTCTCCAAAGCAAACTTTACAGACCCAGGTCGATCAAACTATCTGACAATCAGATCAAACTGGAAGTGATTCAAATTTAATTCATATTTTATTGAGAAAAGTATGCTGGCTAACTGACAGTCAAAGAAAGTTTACGATTTTATGTTGTGTTCTGTAAATGACTTTATTGCATACGTGTACGTAGCATTAGCATTAGCAAATAACAGTTCCCATAAATAACGTTTTCTATGGCATCATTTACCAAGTAACCGGTAAAGAATTGTAGTCTGTTTTGGCCACGATTTAACATATTTTCAAACAGACAGCATTATCATGAATTACGTAATACAGCATAGCTTCTATGGACCGTTGCTAGTCATTGCAGAATTATAATTAACATTATTGCATGTTAGATTTCAGTGCTCATGTTACACGTGTCTTCGCATCTAAGCTCACGCGAGTTCACTTCATTTTTTTGCCCCATTACCTTTCTTGCCCGGTACTTTCGTGATTAGCTATTTATCAGATTTAACTTTTGCCCCTTTTTGGAGCTGACGACCTTTCTACTCAGCAATCTAAATTCGTGCAGACGACATTGGCATACCCAGTTACGGTAACTACAGCAAAACTTTATTTATTCCCGTTCTTTTACATTTATATCATTGTTGCACACAGTAAACACTCGTGTGTTAACGATCAGGTAGTAACTCACTACGTTCTATCAGCAAACATTGGTATTCGGATTTGAATTCCTTGTTTCCATGTACTATGGAAGAATACGTACACGTGTCCCAAAAAGCGTTTTCTAGTCCAAGGACAATATGAGGAGTACATACTGCTACACAACAAAAAAATAAAGTGATCCCATTTGATTACTCATTGTTTTATTGCATTCTGTGGATTATTCGAGATAGCAAACAACTTACGTAGACTTGATGTGTTTCAAAGTAATCAAGATTAACAAGTGCTCATGCCTATTAAGGTGTGCAATTCATAGTCCATGTGCACAGGAATTTTTTTATTGTTTCCTTCCATACCAACATCTCTCAAAATTGTGGCAGTGACCAATTCTTCGCCGAGTGTATAAATAGATTTTCACGCGAATTGCTATCACAGAAATCATGTTTAAAAGAAGGTAACAAAAAAATGTGTATCGTGAAAGCAAATTTATATATTCTGCCAATACTTACCAGCAACAAAGAACAGAACAGCCTTCATTGTACCTGATAAGAAATACTACTGCCGTCGGTCTTACATTTTCATTTATACATGTTCAAACACCCAATGGCATCATCGAATGTTATCGTACCGTTCCTTTCTGATTTTCTGTTCCGGGAACTGGTTGCAGCAACAAGCAGCAGATTGACTTTCCTTGTTTTTGGTAAGCCGCATTATCGTTCGCTCTGTCTTGTTTATTACCAACGCTATTTCAACAACCGTTGTCTAAAATATGGGTTATCATACTGCACCGTTCACTTACTTATCATTCGATTTAGCCGCGCTGGGTAGCCGCGCTGCCTGGGTCGCCTTGTCACGGTCCCTGCGGCTTCCCCCGTCGGAGGTTCGAGTCCTCCCTCGGGTATGGGTGTGTGTGTTGTCCATCGAGTAAGTTAGTTTAAGTAGTGTGTAGGCTTAAGGACCGACGACCTCAGTAGTTTGGTCCCATAAGACGTTACCACAAATTTCCTAATTTCATTCGATGTCATTGGAAGAAACCGTGTATCAGTCACTTCTTTCTCATTAAGTGTCATTGTAGTAAAACCGAGAAAACAGAAAGACGTGTTTCCACGTAAGTTAACTGCCACAGATCATCAACACAGCTGAGCTGATATGTCACACACGTCTTGTGGGCAGTCCCTGTTAAATGTGGATTGAGAAGAGAAAGCTCTAGTAAAAAAGTGAATTGCTGCAAATAGCTCATCACGCTTTTTTTAAAATTAATATAACACAGTTTACGCACAGGCTCGAAATGAATATTCTGTTTCCATCAACGAAGCCTCTGATAATGCAGTAAGTCTCAAATCCTGAAGAAGTGAAATGTGTAGATGCCCCCGATCGTTCATGCTATGCACTTTGCGATCCAAACAGCTTCCCATTTTGAAGGTGAGAGCCCTGTACCTAGAGGATAGTACACCTACGACCTAAGTGCGGTATGATTATAAATATATGCACTGAAGCGCCAAAGAAACTGACGTAGGCATGCGTATTAAAGCACAATGATATCTTAGCAGGCAGAATGCGGTGTTGCGGTCAGCAACGTGTGTATAAGACAAAAAATGTTTGGTTCAGCTGTTAGATCGGTTACTGCTGTTAAAATGGCAGGTTATCAAGATTTAAGTGAGTTTGAAAACGGTGTTATATAGCCGGCGCTTATGCGGTGGGACACTGCATCTCCGAGATAGCGATGAAGTGAGGATTATCCCGTACAACCATTTCACGAGCGTACCGTGAATATCAGGAATCTGATAAAACATCAAATCACCGACATCGCAGTGGCTGGGGAACTGGAACAACAAAGACTGTAGAGAATGTTTCAGTGTGATAGAAGTTTAACACTTCCGCTAATTGCTACAGATTTCAGTGTAGGGCCATGAACAAGTGCCAGTGTGAGAACGATTCAACGAAACTTATCGATATGGACTTTCGGAGCCGAAGACCCATTCGCGTACCCTTATGACTAAACGGCACAAAGCTTTACGCTTCGCCTGCGACCGTCACCACCGACATTGGAAGGCTTATGAGTGGAAATACGTTGCCTGGTCGGACGAGTCTCGTTTCACATTGTATGGAGTGGATGGACTTGTACGGGTAGGGAGAAAATCTCATGAATCCATGGAACCAGCATGACAGCAGGGGACGTTCAAACTGGTGGAGGCTCTGTAATGGTGTGGAACGTGGGCAGTTGAAGTGATATGGGACGCGTGATACGTCTAGAAAGGACACTGACGGGTGCCACGTACGTAAGCATCCTGTCAGATCACCTGCATCCATTCATGCCCATTGCGCATTCCGATGGACTTCGGCAATTCTAGCAGCACAATGCTACACCCCACACGTCCAGAATTGCTACAGAGTGGCTCCAGCAACACTCCTCTGAGTTTAAACACTTCCGCTGGCCACCAAACTCCCCAGATATGGATATTATTGAGCATATCTGTGATGCTTTGCAACGTGCTGATCAGGAACCCCTGGTACTCCTACTGATTTATGGACAGCCCTGAAGGTTTCACGGTTTAAGTTCCATACAGCAGTACTTCAGACATGCCATGTCGAATGTCGAGTAGAGGCACTTCCGCGTGCTCGTGGAGGCTCTCCACGATATTAGGCAGGGGTCCCAGTGTCTTTGGCTCTATACAGTGTTTTATAAATATATATACACTACTGGCCATTAAAATTGCTACGCCAAGAAGAAATGCAGATGATAAACGGGTATTCATTGGACAAATATATTATACTACAACTGACATGTGATTACATTTTCACGCAATTTGGGTGCATAGATCCTGAGAAATCAGTACCCAGAGCAACCACCTCTGGCCGTAATAACTGCCTTGATACGCCTGGGCATTGAGTCAAACAGAGCTTGGATGACGTGTACAGGTACAGCTGCCCATGCAGCTTCAACACGATACCACAGTTCATCAAGAGTAGTGACTGGCATATTGTGACGAGCCAGTTGCTCGTCCACCATTGACCAGACGTTTTCAGTTGGTGAGAGATCTGGAGAAAATGCCGGCCAGGGCAGCAATCGAACATTTTCTGTGTCCAGAAAGGTCCGTACAGGACCTGCAACATGCGGTCGTGTATTATCCTGCTGAAATGTAGGGTTTCACAGGGATCGAATAAAGGGTAAAGCCACGGGTCGTAACACATCTGAAATGTAACGTCCACTGTTCAAAGTGCCGTCAATGCGAACAAGAGGTTATCGAGACGTGTAACCAAAGGCACCCCATACCATCACGCCGGGTGATACGCCAGTATGGCGATGACGAATACACGCTTCCAATGCGCGTTCACCGCGATGTCGCCAAACACGGTCGCGGCCATCACGATGCTGTAAACAGAACCTGAATTCATCCGAAAAAATGACGTTTTGCCATTCGTGCACCCAGGTTCGTCGTTGAGTACACCATCGCAGGCACTCCTATCTGTGATGCAGCGTCAAGGGTAACTGCAGCCATGGTCTCCGAGTTGATAGTCCATGCTGCTGCAAACGTCGTCGAACTGTTCGTGCAGATGGTCGTTGTCTTGCAAACGTTCCCATTTGTTGACTCAGGGGTCGAGACGTGGCTGCACGATCCGTTACAGCCATGCGGATAAGATGCCTGTCATCTCGATTGCTAATGATACGAGGCCGTTGGGATCCAGCTCGGCGTTCCGTATTACCCTCCTCAACCCACCGATTCCATATTCTGCTAACAGCCATTGGATCTCGACCAAGGCGAGCAGCAATGTCGCGATACGATAAACCGCAATCGCGATAGGCTACAATCCTACCTTTATCAAAGTCGGAACGTGATGCTACGCATTTCTCCTCCTTACACGAGGGATCACAACAACGTTTCACTAGGCAACGCCGGTCAACTGTTGTTTGTGTATGAGAAATCGGTTGTAAACTTTCCTCATGTCAGCACGTTGTAGGTGTCACCACTGGCGCCAACCTTGTGTGAATGGTCTGAAAAGCTTATCATTTTCATATCACAGCATCTTCCTCCTGTCGGTTAAATTTCAGGTCTGTAGCACGATGGCCTCGGGAGAGCCAGTCATGACAAAGCTGGTGAGCACGATGTATGAGACAGGCGAAATACCCTCAGACTTCAAGAAGAATATAATAATTCCAATCCCAAAGAAAGCAGGTGTTGACAGATATGAAAATTACCGAACTATCACTTTAATAAGTCACAGCTGCAAAATACTAACGCGAATTCTTTACAGACGAATGGAAAAACTGGTAGAAGCGGACCTCGGGGAAGATCAGTTTGGATTCCGTAGAAATGTTGGAACACGTGAGGCAATACTAACCTTACGACTTATCTTAGAAGAAAGATTAAGAAAAGGCAAACCTACGTTTCTAGCATTTGTAGACTTAGAGAAAGCTTTTGACAATGTTAACTGGAATACTCTCTTTCAAATTCTGAAGAAGGCAGGGGTAAAATACAGGGAGCGAAAGGCTATTTACAATTTGTACAGAAACCAGATGGCAGTTATAAGAGTCGAGGGGCATGAAAGGGAAGCAGTGGTTGGGAAAGGAGTGAGACAGTGTTGTAGCCTCTCCCCGATGTTATTCAATCTGTATATTGAGCAAGCAGTAAAGGAAACAAAAGAAAAATTCGGAGTAGGTATTAAAATTCATGGAGAAGAAGTAAAAACTTTGAGGTTCGCCGATGACATTGTAATTCTGTCAGAGACAGCAAAGGACTTGGAAGAGCAGTTGAACGGAATGGACAGTGTCTTGAAAGGAGGATATAAGGTGAACATCAACAAAAGCAAAACGAGGATAATGGAATGTAGCCAAATTAAGTCGGGTGATGCTGAGGGAATTAGATTAGGAAATGAAACACTTAAAGTAGTAAAGGAGTTTTGCTATTTAGGGAGTAAAATAACTGATGATGGTCGAAGTAGGGAGGATATAAAATGTAGACTGGCAATGCCAAGGAAAGCGTTTCTCAAGAAGAGAAATTTGTTAACATCGAGTATAGATTTAAGTGTCAGGAAGTCGTTTCTGAAAGTATTTGTATGGAGTGTAGCCATGTATGGAAGTGAAACATGGACGATAACTAGTTTGGAGAAGAAGAGAATAGAAGCTTTTGAAATGTGGTGCTACAGAAGAATGCTGAAGATAAGGTGGGTAGATCACGTAACTAATGAGGAGGTATTGAATAGGATTGGGGAGAAGAGAATTTTGTGGCACAACTTGACTAGAAAAAGGGATCGGTTGGTAGGACATGTTTTGAGGCAGCAAGGGATCACAAATTTAGCATTGGAGGGCACCGTGGAGGGTAAAAATCGTAGAGGGAGACCAAGAGATGAATACACTAAGCAGATTCAGAAGGATGTAGGTTGCAGTAGGTACTGGGAGATGAAGAAGCTTGCGCAGGATAGAGTAGCATGGAGAGCTGCATCAAACCAGTCTCAGGACTGAAGACCGCAACAACAACAACAGCACGTCATCTTCGTGGTGTAGCAATTTTAATGGCCAGTAGAGTGTTCTCCCCATTCAGTGCATGCACTGACCATTTAATGTCCTCCACTTCGCATAAGGCCCCTACTCATCGCAGAACACGGATTTCAGTGCTCCAGAAAGAGACAAACTGAGTGCGAGAATTGGTACAGCGTTATCAGTTGCTGTCTGCTAGCCCAACTTGGAACATTCGAGCTGACAGCCGTCAATGACATCGAGAAGCTGTACTTCAGATGTCTTGTTGTCCATGTCAACAGCATTGCATACCAGGGAGAGTTTTAGCTGACCTGTGACATCAGGGAACCTGTATGGGATCAGCACTAAAACCACAACTGAACTTATCACTGTAACTCATGCAAGGACAAGTGACCTACATTTATCAAGTGTAACATTTACGAGCGCTCTTCGAAAAGTGAGGTCCGATCAGTCACGAAATGGAAACAAGTGCGAAAATCCGATAAAGCTTGGCACACATGTTTTGGGCAGTATCTCCAGTAGGCCCGTCGATCGCGTCACGTCGCTCTTTTCAGTTCTGAGCACATAGTGAGCACATAAAGATGCATAGAAAAATAGTGCCTCCCCCCAAGTACGGGGGCGTGGTGAGAAATTTCGCCTGAAGCAATGCAGCCCACATAACATAACTATCACGCGTTTCCTTCTTCGAGACAACTGTCTGCCGCATTCTGCCAGGGCATTGAAGACGCTCCTGCAGAGTTTCCATTTGCAGCACTTTCAACTGAAACAGAAACAGACTCGAAAACAGATTGAAAACAAATGTAAGATTGGCAGTGTCCTCATAACGTTTAGGAAGCTATCCTTGTAATTCTTTCAAGATCACGATGAATTCTTCAAACTTCATGTTTTCTTTAGTGAGGTTAGGGCACAGTCCAACATAAGACTGTGGTTAGGGAACTGGACTGTGTGTCACAATGTGTCCCTTTGTTTTTTGAACGCATACTGGTACCCATCAAATCAGAAATACGTTGTTCCTCTCATTGCAGTGTTTTACTGTGGAGAGTGTTCAGTCAAGTCCACTTAAAACTTGAGGTCTGCAGTCCATTCCAGATGTTGTAATTTTCGTTCCTCCACTCTTTTTTTCTTTCATAAATTCAACAATAGTGAGTTCTCAAAGGAAAAATCGCTCCACGCAAGCCCCCCTGACTTAATCAACGTACTTTGCATTAATATACAGGTTGATCAAAAAGTCAGTATAAATTTGAAAACTAAATAAACCACGGAATAATGTAGCTAGAGAGGTAAAAATTGACACACATGCTTGGAATGACATGGGGTTTTATTAGAACCTAAAAAAAGAAAAAGAACGAAGTTCACAAAATGTCCGACAGATGGCACTGGACAGCAAAATTGCTATCGTGACGGGTGAGAGGTATGCCGATATGTCACAGAATCGCATCATCCCCAGCCTGGCTGATAAACACCTACTGGAACATACGATGTTTATGCAGGGTGGTGCTCCACCCCATATTTCTAGACTCGTGAAAGATCTCTTGCGCGCGTCGTTTGGTGATGAACGTGTGCCCAGCCGCCACTTTCGTCATGCTTGGCCTCCCAGATCCCCAGACCTCAGTCCGTGCGATTATTGGCTTTGGGGTTACCTGAAGTTGCAAGTGTATCGTGATTGACCGACATCTCTAAGGATGCTGAGAGACAACATCCGATGCCAATGCCTCACCATAACTCTGGACATGCTTTACAGTGCTCTTCACAACATTATTCCTCGACTGCAGCTATTGTTGACGAATCATGGTGGACGTATTGAGCATTTCCTGTAAAGAACTTCATCTTTGCCTTGTCTTACTTTGTTATGCTAATTATTGCTATTCTGATCAGATGAAGCGCCATCTGTCGGACATTTTTTGAACGTTTGTATTTTTTGGTCCTAATAAAACCCCATGTCATTCCAAGCATGTGTGTCAACTTGTACCTCTCTATACACTACTCCGTGATTTATTCAGTTTTCAAATTTATACTGACTTTTTGGTCACCCGGTATGTAGTTTCCATACTCTTCGTGTAGTTCTATTGAAAACAGTTGCAACTGACAGCAGAATAATGCGTACGACATCAGAAATTTAACTATGTGTATCACCAATTTCTTCACGTGCTTCATGTCTCCAAATGTACCATAGCTCAAAGTGCTTCTTCATCTACAGAACAATGAATTCTGTCTGTTGGTTGTAGTTTTTTGTTTCCTTTATTGACAACTAAACCTTTAAATTCATTCTGCATGCTACTGCAATATCACTTTGTAGCAAATCTGGAGTACTCGTCGCTTATGCGACTGCATAATATATTTTGAGAATTCTCATCCCTCTCTTCTATCATTCCCACTCATTTTAAAAGGCTTGTAGGATAGGTCAATAGACTAAATCTTTTTGTATCAACAGCCACTGGACCTGTGAACCATCTTCCATAATGCAAGAAAATGGTGAAAGGTAAACAGCACTGACACCACGATTCTGCCAAATGGAAGAGAGTTGTACCAACTGAAAATGCTACACCACAATAGTCAATTAATTGTCACTCTGTTATGCGTACTTAATGCCAAGTCAGGCTAGGCTTCGACCTGTCCGTGGCCTGCATTTCATGCATGCATGAAGATTGGCACAATGTGGCCAGCCCTGATTTACATGGACACATATATTTCTCTTATGTGAGTATTTATGTATTCTTCAACAAAAGTTTTAAAAAGAATGGACTGCAGGGCCATTCAGAATTATTCTTAAATAGAATCATTTTGACATGTATCATCAGTGGTGTTACAATTTGCTATGTGTTTCTAACTTTATGATACTTATTATGAACGGTCTAACATGAAAGTAGTCTTGTTCTGTGTTGAGCATGTCACTGTTATATCTTGTTTGGTTTAATGACACAACTATAACAATAATTTACAACTCTGCTCTTGAAACCATTCACACAGTGACACCAGAGTTGTTATATGGATATTTGCTTATGTTTTCATTGTTAATTACTTTCACACACACACACACACACACACACACACACACACACACACACACACACACACATATCTCTCTCTCTCTCTCTCTCTCTCTCTCTCTCTCTCTCTCTCTCTCTCTCTCTCGTGTGTGTGTGTGTGTGTGTGTGTGTGTGTGTGTGTGTGTGTGTGTGTGTGTTTTGCCATAAACCATGTTGTTCAATTGTAATACATTAAAGGTGAATGTAGAAATAGTAACCTTGCAATGGACTTTAAGCAGAAGTGTGTGTGTCACATACTCAAGAAATTAACTTCTCTTATAAATTTTGCAAAAACAAATAGTAATTAGATGTGGCATTTAGCTGGTGCCTCCTTATTTACATGTAACCCAAAAAATTTACTCTTACACCAGCAAAAATTATTGAGTGTGAGGAGATTTATCATTAAGAGTGTACATTAATTTTACTGCTTGTCACTTAGACACCAGGTTAACCAATCCAGCCATAATATTTGCCATGAAGTTCATCAATCGATGACAGGCTATAATAAATGAAATATAGTACCCATAACACAACAAAAGTGACTTTGACGTAATTGTGCTGCAGATTGGTCACAGCAGCCATTTTGAAAACACAGAATGGTGTGATATTACAAGCTACGCTCATGCTCATAAATTAAGGATAATTGTAAAATGTGGTGCCACACAATGTGGCACTACACAAAACTGGCATTAATGTCATAGGTACATAGGGAACACACACGACACAGAACTGTAAGTCCACGGTATTGGTGATACATTGAGAAAACCATTGCAAAACACATCTGCTACAAAACGCCACTGTTTCCTGTGCATGTACCCCAACATCAGTATGGGACATGATCACCATGCACACTTACACAGGTCACGCGACGACTTGGCATACTCTGGATCAGGTGGTCGAGCAGCTGCTGGAGTATAGCCTCTCATTCTTGCACCAGTGCCTGTCAGAGCTCCCGAAGTGTCCTAGGGGTTTGAAGACGTGCAGCGATATGTCGACCGAGAGCATCTCAGACGTGCTCGATGGGGTTTAGGTCTGGAGAACAGACAGGCCACTCCATTCGCCTGATATCTTCTGTTTCAAGATACTCCTCCACGATGGCAGCTCGGTGGGGCCGTGTGTTGTCATCACCAGGAGGAAGGTGGGACCCACTGCACCCCTGAAAAGGTGGACATACTGGTGCAAAATGACGTCTTGATACACCTGACCTGTTACAGTTCCTCTGTCAAAGACATGCAGGTGTGTACGTGCACCAATCATAATCCCACCACAACCATCAAACCACGACCTCCATACAGGTCCCTTTCAAGGACGTTAAGGTATTGGTATCTGATTCCTGGTCCATGCCAGATGAAAACCCGGTGAGAATCACTGTTCAGACTGTACCTGGACTCGTCCTTGAACATAACCTGGGACCACTGTTCCAATGACGATGTACTGTGTTCTTGACACCAGGCTTTACAGGCTCTCCTGTGACCAGGGGTCAGTGGAATGTACCTTGTAGGTCTCCGGGCGAATAAACCATGTCTGTTCAGTCATCTGTAGACTGTCTCTGGAGACAACAGTTCCAGTGGCTGCGGTAAGGTCCCGAGCAAGGCTACCTGCAATACTCTGTGGCCGTCTGTGGGCACTGATGGTGAGATATAGATCTTCTTGTGGTGTTGTACACTGTGGACATCCCATTCTGTAGTGCCTGGACACGTTTCCAGTCTGCTGTAATTGTTGCCATAATCTTGATATCACACTTTGTGGCACACGGAAGGCCTATGCTACGACCTGCTGTGTTTGACCAGCCTCCAGTTGCCCTAGTATTCTACCCCTCACAACGCCATCAATATGTGTTCTTTGAGCCATTTTCAAAACACAGTCACCATTAGCACATCTGAAAATGTCTGTACACTTACTTGCTGCACCATACTCTGACATGCACCAACACACCTCTGCATATGTGGACTGCTGCCAGCACCACCGTGCGATGACCGCAGGTCAAATGCACCACATGGTCATACTCAGAGGTGATTTAAACTCACAAACCACCCACCAGAGCACTGTGTCACCACGTATCAGCATTATCCTTAATTTATGAGCATGAGTGCAGTTCTTTTCTGAAACTCTCCCGTAATCTCTTCAACAGCCCAGTATGCATACATAAATAGTAAATCAAATGTAATCACTGAAACTGCAAACAATAATAACAAATACCAATGATTGCATTTCAAATTATCTCTGTCTCTTTTCCTATCGTTGCAGTGAAGGAGTCTTGTAATGTGTTGTATCTTGGGCCTTTTAGGTGGCTAGCAAAATGTGAAGGTCATTAGGGAGAACCACACAGGTCATGAAGATGTTTCTACTGAAAGTGAAAGTTTCATGGAGGTAAACACAGGGAAGAATAGTCTACTAACTGAACACAGCAGGAGCACTTAGTGAGGACAGCCACCCCATAAAAAACCTTCATTGTATGCAAAGCATAAAGAATGCATACTGGTCTATTCTGGGGATGATGGTGGAGTGTAATCTACTGGTATAGCATAGAGGATGACATAAAAATTCCATTCCAACAGCGTCAGGGGGGGGGGGGGGGGGGATGAGGAATTCCAGTCCTTAGATCACGTCAGGAAGCCTCATTCACAGGTGTATACCATACCATTCAATATGAAATATAGGAGTGAGTACATAAAATACTCTCTATAAACAATTAAAAATAAACTTTTGCTTGTAAAATGTAACAAAATTAGTAATAATTTACTACTGAAGATGAGTTTTACTTTAAAAAATATTCTGCAAACCCTCAAACTGTGACATAAAATCAACTGATGCTTTGCATCTCAGTACCTCACCATCACCAAAATATGGCTACAGTATTGAAAGCAAGTATTGTTCAATCTTCATTACCTTTATACCATTAGTTTCTCACAATCAACAATAGATAGCTGCAATGTTTAAAGCGCTGACTGTTTGATCTTTGTACCATGAGATTCTTACTGACACCAACAGACATGTGCATGGTAAAAAACGATAATTGTTTGTTCTATGTACAATGCTTGGTTTAAGACAGTAAAGAGCCTTAAATGGATTATTTTCCATAGCTATGATGCTTCTCAAAAATGCCACAATTTTCTTTCCAAGTATAAAATTTCTGTAAAAATACAGCTTCAATGCAAGAAAGTGCAATGTTAATGTCAATTCTCCTACTATTCAAGTCCCAGTACACACATAGTAGCCAAATAAGTAAAGACAGTAATCCAATGATATTTCCAAACAACATTTTTGAAGGTAGACATAAGGAATTCATGTCTCAAAACTAACATAACCAGGCTTATAATTGTAGAAAAATATAAGTGCTAGTGAAAATACTACACTAAACAGGTTACTGTGCAAGCAGACTGACAGTTTGAATGAGATTAATTAAGCATACTCTTGATGAAAGTCACAATACATCCACAAATATTTCCACTTTCAAATTCGTTCTCAAGCACAATTTTAGGAGTGATAGAGATAATGTACCATGTTATATAACAGAAAAATATAATCAAAGATATTGATTGTCAGTTATTGCTACTGTTATAAATGGCCCAAGCCTACCGAAGGTTATGTGTAATAATAGCTTTTTATGAATTTTGCAATCAGAACTATGGTGCCAAGGCCCTCTGAAAGTCTTATAGACTATAATCAACTATTGATTAACACCATGATCTAATAATAAAAAAATCTGTCAACCTGCAGAACAACATGCTGTCCTTATACACACTCATGAGACAACCAAGGACAGTAACAGAAAGTGATGTGACATCACCAAGGATGATGACACAGGCAATATTTTGAAAATAAATAAAATTATTTATCAGTTATTGTGTTAAATGTAAGGTATCACACTTACAAGTTCTCCAAAACTTTAAACTAAATATTTCTGCTTCTAAAGTGTTAGCATAACTTAAATATATGGAGCTTGGATGCTTATCATAATATCCAAGACCTCTGCAAAAACTCGAGCAAAAATTTTGTATAATACGTAAAATTTCATAAGCTCTACAAACACAATGAGAACACAAATATTACCGCACCTAGATCATCTGTATTACTTACGTAAATTATAGGTCAGCAGATGACAGTAGTTTCATCGAACTAAATTCATCTGAATATGTAAGAGTTAGTTGCACAAAGTCACTTAGCCTCATTATCATCCCATATTCTCATTTAAAGTGCATTAAGAGTTTATGAGGTTGGGTGCTCAATGTAACTCACTGAGAACTGTAGCTGATTCATGAATAAAGGCCTATACGAGCATGAAGTGAAACAGTACATTAGCATTATGTCACCAACAGGCAGAGCTACATTCATCACATGTTTTTTTTAAGAAAAAAGTCATTTATATTACAAATATTTGATTATTGTCAGTTATTAGATATTTTTCATTTCATATCCTACAAAGTGGAGGAAATTGTTAGACCTCTAGGAAAAATCGTGTGTGGCTGAGGATATCCTACTTAGAAATGGTAGCCACTATTACCATGAGCAATACTTCAAAATGGCCGTGTTCAAACTTTGTATCTTAATTAACACAGTTAGCAACAAAGTATTGAACATGTTTTCTGTTCACACACGCTCTATGTACCCAACATGCAGCAAATGAAATACTGCTATGCACAAACACATCCTCCAGAATTTTTGTGCTCTCTCTGCCAGTCCTTCTGTGTCCATCACCTTGGTAAGATTGGTCTGGAGGAAACAAACATAGGCAGATGGGGCACAATGCACTTGGAATGACATTTTTTTCCATGGGCTAATCTACAATGGGCTGCACTCCCATTGTGCCTCCAACTTTGGCATTCAATATTTAACTTTGGCATACAATATTTGTCTGTGACCACATGCAATATTTGTCTGTGATCACCAACAGCTGTGGAGCACAATCTGTACAGAAACAGCACATTTGGCTCGGCATCCTGTGAGGTGTCAGTTGTGCAGTTTATGATACTGTAAGATCCTACAGAAGATGTTTCCAGTGATGTACAGTGATAGACAAGGGGACACCAGCTAAGAAAATGCCACACATTTGTTGTTACAAAAGTTGTATGAGAATTGGTCCCTTCAGTATGTCACACGCACATAGATGGTTTGTTGTTCAAATACAATTCTACTTAAAGTCAAATGCAAGGTTATTGTTTACACATTCACATTTATTGTATCACAGTTGCAAATCTTTCATCCTTTTAGAAAATTATCCTACCAAATGTTTTACAACAAATACACAGTATGTGTATTTGTGTTTTCACATAGAATTGACATTCAGAGCATCAGAAAATAAGTCTGTACAGCACTTGGGTCACTGTATACCACTAGATGCAAATATAAATTTGAAAACGATCAACCACCTTTTTTTTATAATATGTATCTACATAGCTAAAGTCACTGACATTGAAAATATAAGAAAATACTCATATAACATCTCTCACATCACTGTGTGAATAGATTCAAATGCAAAGTTGTAAATTATTGTCACATTTGTGACATTAAACTGAACAAGATGTAACAATGACATGCTCAATGAAGAACAAGATTACTTTCATATTAGATGATTCATAATGAAATACCATAAACTTACAAACATATACAAGTTCTAACCACTGAAGGTATATTTCAAGATGATTCTATTAATCAGTAACTCTGAGTGGGCTTGTAGCCCAGTCTTTGAAAACTCATTTGTTGAAGAATACATAATTATTCAAATAAGAGAAATGGATCTGTCACCGTAAATGCACAAATAAAAACATAAAAAATTAATACAATTCACTGTTCTCAGGCAAACACACTGTTCATCACACTAATGGTCTTGGCCAATAGTTTTACACAATAAATTACATGTTCACAGAGTTTCTGCAATATTGTTGGTGGAAGTACAGCACAATTTACAAGCTTGAATTAAGACACCATCTGATTAACTTGTGGTTCATCTCAATTTTAATCAACAGACTGGCTTGCACTGAAATTTAACTTCATAGCCTGCATGCAATCAACAGTTGGATCAGTTTCATCTACACTACTGTCAATGTCTGTCATCATAAAGTTAACAACTTCCAGTTTTAGTTTATGACCAGTGTTTAACAGTTTTAGTGGGCAATATGAATAGTCTACATGCCTGACTCATGAAAACTGATAATGAAGTGAGTGGTAAGGTAATGGAAAAGAAATTTACTTTGTCAGCTAAATCATTGTGATTACATTTGTGTCACTTTCCCCAGGGGTTATGTGTACAGCCACGTAAGAGTCCAGGTTGTCATGGCTACCACACCTACGTGACTTGAAAGCCAGAACGCTGAAGGCACTGAACATCCTCAAGTGGCTCAGCAACAGATCTTGGGGCGTGGACAGGGCGCGTCTCCTTCAGTTTTATGGAGCTTTTGTGCATTCACAGCTGGACTGTGGGTGCACAGTATATGGGTCAGCGAGGCCATCTTGTTTGCGGATCCTTGACGCTGTTCACCATGCTGGGATCCGACTGGCCACAGGTGCTTATTGGACCAGTCCCGTACCCAGCCTCTGTGCTGAGTCTGGCGAACCGCCACTTACCATCCGGCGGCAGCTCCTGCTGGTGCGCCAGGCTTGTAAGTTTCTTGCAGCTCCCAGATCACCTGCTCATGATCTTGTTGCCCATCCACCTCTGGACCGCCTTTTTTCCCGCCGTCCCCGGGCTACGTTGCCGTTTGGGATCCATGTGCAACGTGTACTAGAGTCCCTCGGTGTGGAGTCTGTACAACCCCAAATCCAAGGTTTTAACCACCTGCCACCCTGGTTACTGAAGAGGCCCAGAGTGATTTTAGATTTATTGCAGCACAAGAGAGATTGCACTCCTGCCACCGTTTTTAATGCAGCATTTTCTGCCATTTTATCTGAGCACCACGACTATGTAGCTGTTTTTACGGATGGGTCGAAACAAGTGGATTCTGTTGGTTGCTCAGTTGTTTTCCATATCGTGTCCTCAAGGTACGACTGCCTCAGACTTTTACTGTCTTTGATGCAGAATTGTTTGCGATCTTGCGGGCACTGGAGCACATGAGACATTCTTCCTCTCCTAAATTTCTTGTCTGTTCTGATTCACTCAGTGCCCTTCACTCATTGCAACGTTTGTAACCGGCAGACAAAATTTTCCAGACCATCCAGGATGCCCTCCTCCGACTACAGCGACTGGGGAAGGTTGTAGCTTTCTGCTGGGTTCCGGGGCATGTTGGCATTGCTGGGAATGAAAGGGCAAATCTCGCAGCCAAGGAGGCGTGTCTTGCCCCACAAGTATCTCAGTGTGCTATCCCCTTGCACGCACTCACCGCGCTGTTGAGCTCACGGGTCATGCGTCGGTGGGAGGATGAGTGGCTGGAAGTGACTGACAATAAGCTCCGTATAGTCAAGCCCACAACGCGTGTGTGGTGTACTTCCTTTCAGCCCCATCGATGGGACAAGGTTCTCCTCACTCGGCTTCAAATAGGCCACAGCCCTATGACGCATGGCTTCCTGCTCCGGCGAGAGGACCCTCCAATGTGTGGTGCTTGCGGCGTCCAGGTCACTGTGCGCCACGTTTTATTGGATTGCGTTTTATTTTCTGACCAGCGGGTCACGGCTGACTTGCCAGCGGACCTGCCATCTCTTTTAGGCAACACTCGGACGAATGTGGTTAAAGTTTTAAAGTTCTGTGCCCTGTCAAATGTTTTTACAAAGATTTTAGGGAGAGGATTTTAATTTGCTCACTGTGTGACAAGCTCGCCCATATTTTATGTAAGTGGCCAGCCAATAACAATTTCCTGTGACATTCTTGTTGCTATGTTTCCCCTTTCCTTAGGTTTTACTTTCTTATGTAGCATTTTCCTTCTTTTCCTGCTTTCTTTGAGTGTGTGCTTTAGTTTTCTTAGGTCTGTCCACATTCGTTCCTTTTAATGTGTGTCAGGGCATGATGACCTCGATCTTGAGCGCCCATAAGCCCCAACACACCACCACCACCACCACCACCACCACCACCACCACCACCACCACCACGTAAGAGTTCAAAGTAAATGTTACACATGTTAAATATTGGTCACTTGTCATTGCATGGGTAACACAATCATAAGTTCAGTTGTGGTTTTAGTGCAGATCCCATACAGGTTCCCTGATGTCCCAGACCAATGCAAAAACTCCCTGGTATTAATCCTGAGGACACAGACAACAAGACAGCTGAAACATAGCTTCTCTGCATCATTGTCAGCTGTCAGCATGGATGTTCCCAGCGGGGTTTTCAGACAGTAATTGATACTGCTGCATCAATTCTCATGCTCAGAGTGTCTCTTTCTGCAGCATTGAGTTCTGTGTTCCATGGTGGGAAGGTTTTTTTGCATCCAATGGAGGACATTAAAGGGTCAGCACACACACTGGATGGGAACAGTACTATTGCTACACAACAAGATGCCAGTGGAGGGGTTCCACATTAAGTCAGTGGGCACAACAGGGCAACGTGTGAAGGGTGGCATGCTGTTTGGCATATCAGGAAGGCATGCTCAATGAACACAAGAGGATTGTCACTGACAGTGCACCATTGGGCAAGTATGTGTGAGCCTGTCTGTTCCTTGTTGCTCGCCTACAAGTGCACCAGCACATACGGAATTCAAGTTTACAAACAGTGAGTGTCCTTGTTAAACTATGCTCCGAATTTCTTTATAGTTTGGTAATTACACTTTCTCAAACAAGGGTAATTGTAGTTGTAAGGTGGGTGTTTTGCCAGTGATCAATTTAATTATGCAATACCTTTTGTGCTGTGAATGACTGTGTTCTTTGGGGTAATCAGTGCTAAGGTTTTCTGAAGGTAAGAGGCTCACCACTAGCAAAATTGATTAGGTAGCATTCTTTCCATGCACTCAGTAGCTATACTCTTGTAATTAATGTTCTCACTCAAGGCAAAGACTCACTGGCGGCATGCATGGACTACCGGATGGAAGATCTGTGGTCACGAGGGTGCATGACATCATCATAAACTGGATCCAGCAAGCTTTAATACGAGTGCATTTCAGTCCAAGTACAGAAACCTCCACCATTGTAATAACTCGCAATTCTGCAGTGACGGGTTTGTGTTGCTGCTCGTAGTGTCCCCAAGGTGAAGAGCAGCAAGTGGAGTGTTTGGGGAAGGCAGATCTGATTAGCTTTCCTCAACTACTTATTACTGTTTACTACGTTCAACTTGTTACAATTTGTTAAGTTCAACCTGTGGTAATTTTTCTTGCCTGGTGCCCCAGTTACCTGCTCTGGGGGTTAGTGTATGTAACGGCAGTGTACATTTCCTCACCTTGTCACTGCTGTCTGGTAAGGCATGTAGTTTTGACAGCTTTCTTGATTGTAGGCCGGTTGGCAATTCTTCTACTCTGGCGGTAGTGATTCCTTTCTTGTTCCGGACGCTCTAAACACAGTATTCTGGGGACGTAGCGCAGACCGCCAGTTCCAGCTTTGGCGTATCATTCCATCATTGCATTTGGTTTATTGGACATCAGGTAGCTTCAGTAAGATTATCATTAGTCATTCATTAGACTGCCACTAGTCTGAGTTATCATCTTGTGAAGTGAATGCTACTCTTGGCTACCTATCTCATCACTCATGAAAGTGTCAGTTCCTGGAGCACCATCTGTGGCCGCTTGGTTCTTGTAAGATATGTGTGTTCTAAAACGAGGTCTGATGGCCAGTAGTTCAGTGTAACTCTCCTTCAGCCCATGCCTTCTGCAGTTATAATCTTCCTTAGTACCCTTTAAGGAAATTACGTACTGGTCCTTGTGTTTTATTATTGTACTATTTATTACAATACCTTGTAATGCCTACATTAAAAGTTATATATGTCTTAGTTAATAGTTCTGGTCGACTTCTTGAAAAAATCTAGCATTGTAGTGTTCAGTGGATGTTAAGAGTTGGGTTACAAACTTTACCATCATCGTATTTCACCAGTTTGGTGATCAGTTGCTTGTTTTTTTAATTAACCTTTGCTACTGTATTTGCTGTTTTACAGCGGGTTTCTAAATGTTTTATATTATTGCCATTCCTGGAGTGTAAGACCTACAGCCATGATTGCGGTCATTTGCCTTAAAATTCTAATTTGGTACATGTATTTTAACAGTGAGCCTTTAAACCTTATTTACTGCCATTCCTGGCATCTGATGCCTTATGCTGTGTCTGTGGTGACTTACTTTTAATATTTCAATACCTGTAAGTTGTAAATTTCAGCAAGTTTTAAACAGTTCTTAATTTACTGCCATTCGTGGCATGTAAGGCCTTCTGCCCAGATCACAGTGGCTTGCTTTTAAAACATTATGTGCTGTATCTGTATTTGATGGTCATTTGCTAGATTGTAACTTATTGAAAACACTATTATTTACACAGTTGTTTATTCCTTCATTAATAATGTGTGGTATCTTTATTTATTGTTGGGTCTGGAATTACTGGTTTAAAATAAATTGTGTGTAACTGTAAAAGGCAACCAATAGTAACTGATTACGGCCCCGTCCACAATCGTAACCGAATCCTGCCTTCCCTTGACTACCAGGTTTCAATACTTAGTACACGACTTGTAATTTCATAAAATGTTAATTTTGAACCTGTAATCTCATATAGAGTAGAATACTTCTTTGATGTCTGCTCAAATATTTTGGCTGTGTGAATGGTAATTAGTTTCCTATGTGTTAATTTAAAGAGCCAAGAACACATTGCTATTCTTAACATACATATTTATGCTGACCAAAATTCAACTAGGATTATGTAAGTAATGATGATGATATGGAAATTTGAGGGAAATGCATTATTACATGCCTTATGGTGAGTTGAAGGAGATGAGAGCCATAACAGACCAAAAATGGGAGTAAGCGGTAGTATAGAAGTTAGCCTTCTGCCGCCGAGCAGTGTGTCAGCAGTGCGCAATTAGCAGCAAGTGGCTTATTTAGTGTTCATATAAGTGTCGTAGTCAAGTTGAAAATTTGTTTGAGTGTTCTTAGCACACTTGTTTAGTTAAATCTGCCAAATCATTGTGTAATTTCGTAGCAGGGGCAGATTTGCATTTTAGTATCTGTGACGTGTAAAGCCGGGTAGTCATCTGTCATTAGTTTATTTCTTTCAAATAGTCTTTGTACATTACTAACAGTACAGTTAGCCTTCTGCCGTCAAGCAGTGTCTCAGCAGTGCGCAAGTAGCAGCATTACTGCATTCACTAGGCAGTCTTTTATTTTAATAACCGTTTAAATTTTGTGTCGGATTGTTCGTGCTCTCTGTAGACTAGTTCAGACGTTCTTTGCACAACAGTATTTAGCATGTATGGGACTGTGACTACTGTGTTCGGATGCGGGCTGAGTTGGCATCCCTTCACTCCCAGCTTCAGGCAGTGTTGGCTTTGGTCACACAGCTTGAGGCTGTTGCCAATGGGCATCACTGTGGGGGTCCGGACGGGGGTTTGTCGGGGCGGTCAGCTCGTCCCACACATCCCGCAATCGGACTATGGCTGTGGTTGCCCAGGATACTGCCCACATTGAGGTTGACCCCTCACCTGTGGTAGAATGGGAGGTTGTCTCGAGGTGTGGCAGGGGGCGAAAGACATTCTGGAGGGCTCAATGGAAGGCCTCTCCAATTTGTCTGAGGAACCAGTTTCAGGCTCTGTCTGTGGATGATAACGATCTTCGGCCACACATAGCTGCTTGTCCTGTTCCAGAGGTTTCCCCTCAGTCTGCAAGATCCGGGCGGTCACAGAGGGCGGGCTTACTGGTAGTTAGGAGCTCCAACATCAGGCGCGTAATGGGGCCCCTTAGGGATATGGCTGCAAGGGAGGGGAATAAAACCAATGTGCACTCCATGTGCATACCGGGGGAAGTCATTCCAGATGTGGAAAGAATCCTTCTGGATGCCATGAAGGGTACAGGGTGCACCCATCTGCAGGTGGTCACTAATGTCGGCACCAATGATGTGCGTCACTATGGATCGGAGGAAATCCTCTCTGGCTTCTGGTGGCTATCTGATTTGGTGAAGACTGCCAGGCTTCCTAGTGGGATGAAAGCAGAGCTCATCATCGGTAGCATCATCGACAGGGCTGACTGCAGACCTTTGCTACAGAGCCGAGTGGAGGGTCTGAATCAGAGGCTGAGACGGTTCTGCGACCATGTGGGCTGCAGATTCCTTGACTTGAGCCATACGGTGGTGGGGTTTCGGTTCTGCTGGATAGGTCACAAATCCACTACACACAGCAGGCGGCTACACAGGTAGCTGGGGTTGTGTGGTGAGGATTGGGCGGTTTTTTTAAGTTAGATGGACTCGGGCAAGTACAGAAAGGGTAACAGCCTCAAAGGGTGCGGGGCAAAGTCAGGACATGCGGGGATCAAGCAGCAATTGGTATTGTAATTGTAAACTGTCGAAGAGGTGTTGGTAAAGTACCAGAACTTCAGGTGCTGATAGAAAGCACCGAAGCTGAAATCATTACAGATACGGAAAGTTGGCTGAAGCCAGAGATAAACTCTGCTAAAATTTTTACAAAGGCACAGACGGTGTTTAGGAAGGATAGATTGCATGCAACCAGTGGTGGCGTGTTTCTCGCTGTTAGTAGTAGTTTATCCTGTAGTGAAATAGAAGTGGATAGTTCCTGTGAATTATTATGGGTGGAGATTATACTCAACAACCAAGCTAGGTTAATAATTGGCTCGTTTTACCGACCTCCCGACTCAGCAGCATTAGTGGCAGAACAACTGAGAGAAAATCTGGAATACATTTCACATAAATTTCCTCAGCATGTTATAGTCTTAGGTGGAGATTTCAATTTACCAGATATAGGCTGCGACACTCAGATGTTTAGGACAGGTGGTAGGGACAGAGCATGAAGTGACATTAAACTGAGTGCACTATCCAAAAATTACCTCGAGCAATTAAACAGAGAACTGACTCGTGGAGATAACATCTTAGACCTACTGATAACAAACTGACCTGAACTTTTCGACTCTGTAAGCACAGAACAGGTAATCAGTGATCATAAGGCCATTGCAGCATCCCTGAATATAGAAGTAAATAGGAATATAAAAAAAAGAGAGAAGGGTTTATCTGTTTAGCAAGAGTAATAGGAGGCAGATTTTAGACTACCTAACAGATCAAAACGAAAATTTCTGTTCCAAAACTGACAATGTTGAGTGTTTATGGAAAAAGTTCAAGGCAATCATAAAATGCGTTTTAGACAGGTACGTGCTGAGTAAAACTGTGAGGGATGGGAAAAACTACTGTGAAAGCAAAGAGAGCTTCACTGCATATTTAAATGCGGCCAAAACCTCTCAGACAAACAGAAGCTAAACGATGTCAAAGTTAGCGTAAGGAGGGCTATGCATGAAGCATTCAGTGAATTCGAAAGTAAATTTCTATGTATCGAATTGACAGAAATCCTAGTAAGTGGATCGAAACAGCATATCCAGACACTCTTGGACGATGATGGCACTGAAACAGAGGATGACACACATAAAGCTGAAATACTTAACACCTTTTTCCAAAGCTGTTTCACAGAGGAAGACTGCACTGCAGTTCCTTCTCTAAATCCTCACACGAACGAAAAAATGGCTGACATCAAAATAAGTGTCCAAGGAATAGAAAGGCAACTGAAATCACACAACAGAGGAAAGTCCACTGGACCTGACGGAATACCAATTTGATTCTACACAGAGTACGCGAAAGAACTTCTAACAGCCATGTACCGCAAGTCTCTAGAGGAACGGAAGGTTCCAAATGATTGGAAAAGAGCACAGGTAATTCCAGTTTTCAAGAAGGGTCGTTGAGCAGATGCATGAACCTATAGGCCTATATCTCTGACATCAATCTGTTGTAGAATTTTAGAACATGTTTTTTGCTTGCTTATCATGTCATTTCTGGAAACCCAGAATCTACTCTGTAGGAATCAACATGGATTCTGGAAACAGTGATTGTGTGAGACCCAACTTGCTTTATTTGTTCATGAGACCCAGAAAATATTAGATGCAAGCTCCCAAGTAGATGCCATTTCCTTGACTTCCGGAAGGTGTTCCATACAGTTCCACACTATCGCCTGTTGAACAAAGTAAGAGCGTACGGAATATCAGACCAGCTGTGTGGCTAGATTGAAGAGTTTTTAGCAAACAGAACGCAGCATGTTGTTCTCAATGGAGAGAAGTCTACAGACATTAAAGTAACCTCTGGCGTGCCACATGGGAGTGTTATGGGACCATTGCTTTTCACAATATATATAAATGACCTAGTAGATAGTGTCGGAAGTTCCATGCGGCTTTTCACGGATGATGCTGTAGTATACAGAGAAGTTGCAGCATTAGAATATTGCAGCGAAATGCAGGAAGATCTGCAGCAGATAGACACTTGGTGCAGGGAGTGGCAACTGACCTTTAACATAGACAAATGTAATGTATTGCGAATACATAGAAAGAAGGATCCTTTACTGTATGATTATATGATAGCGGAACAAACACTGGTAGCAGTTACTTGTGTAAAATATCTGGGAGTATGCGTATGGAACGATTTGAAGTGGAATGATCAAATAAAATTAATTGTTGGTAAGGCGGATGGCAGGTTGAGATTCATTGGGAGAGTCCTTAGAAAATGTAGTCCATCAACAAAGGGGGTGGCTTACAAAACACTTGATCAACCTATACTTGAGTACTGCTCATCAGTGTGGCATCTGTACCAGGTCAGGTTTACAGAGGAGAGAGAGAAGATTCAAAGAACAGCATGTTTTGTCACAGGGTTATTTGGTAAGCGTGATAGCTTTACGGAGATGTTTAGCAAACTCAAGTGGCAGACTCTGCAAGAGAGATGCTCTGCATCGCGGTGTAGCTTGCTGTCCAGGTTTCGAGAGGGTGCCTTTCTGGACGAGGTATCGAATAGGTTGCTTCCCCCTACTTATACCTCCCGAGGAGATCACGAATGTAAAATTAGAAAGATTTGAGCGCGCACGGAAGCTTTCCGGCAGTCGTTCTTCCCGCGAACCGTACGTGACTGGAACAGGAAAGGGAAGTAATGACAGTGGCACGTAATGTGCCCCCCGCCACACATCATTGGGTGGCTTGCGGAGTATAAATGTAGATGTAGATGTGGGTAGCAATGACTGGGACATATGACACAAGGAAAAAAACTGTTTAAATAAAACTTAGGTATTTGAAGAACTTGTTACAAAGACAATTTGTGAAAACTGATGTTTATTGTGCTACAAAATTACTCACTGGACAGTTGTCATTCTTTATGCAAAATAATGATGTTATATCAGATGTTCATAATTCTGTTCTGTATTTGTTAACATTGATGTTATTTTGCTTTACATTTCTTTTCTAGGTATTGTTGATTTCAATTTGATGAGCTGTAGAGAAAGTAGTTAGAAATTCCTAACGGGCATAGTTTGATGAACCCTGTTAAAAAATTATCTTAAATTCAGTTGACACAATTTATTTGTCCATAATTAGATTACACCTTAAACCATTTCTGATTTCAATACTATTTAAAAGTAAACGTTGATTAGTTCTGTAAACTCTTGTTACTTCTGGTTAGAGTAGATGCATTTTCCACATCTTTGGTACATTTCACTTGTATTTAAAAAAATAAATTATAACGCATTTCACAAGCTTTGCAACTTTGTCATGAAAAAGCTGCAAAATTTTGTATTTAGTTTCGGTTTTTTAGGACACTGTTGAGCAAGTACAAGCTGCTACAGATTTGTGATTAAATTCATGAATTTCAAATTATTTAAGAAAGGTACTGGTTGTTGTGTTAAACGAATATCAATCAATACGTTAACAGTTTGTCAAATTTCATTGCAATAGAGTTTCTTGATTACAAATAATTATTGACATGAGAAATATATGCTTCCATGAAGGCTTATCATTCAAAATTTGAACTTGATGGCTAATGTCTTTTGGGAGGCTTAAGTGTTTCATAGGGTCACAAAATATCATGCATTTTCATGCATGACATTCTTCAAATCAGGTAGTTGTAATAACCCAAGGTTTATGTCCTATAACTTTTATGGCATCCATCAACACCCATTCTCTCAACTGAAGTTCCTTGCTCCATTTTGTGTAAATTCATGTGTATCTTGATTTTTGCAGGAGAGCTCTTTGTATCCATATTATTTACAGTTATTAACATTCCTTTGTCATATTTGAAGATCATTTCAGCATTCTGTATATACTCAGAAGACATAATTATGGTAACTCTGGAAAGGTTACTCATCCAAAGATTCCTACTTTCAGTTAAAACAGGACTGGTTGGAACAATAATTGTAAATATTAATATAAATAATATTCTGCAATCACAGATTAATTTCTATTTTTTAATGTGCCAAAAATTATTATCAGAGTATACATTTTAATATCACTGTAATATCTTTCATAACTGTCTTTGTCACAGTACTGATTTTGGTAGAATGTTGGCACCAAATAAGGCAGAGCAAGTGTTCCAAGTTATTAAGCTGTGGACTGTTTTGCAATGTAATGGACTTATTATGAACAGTGTTTGCTGTTAATTTAACAGATATATCAAAATATATTTAAATAAAAAATTATGGAACTAGATTTTGTAAACAATTAGTAGAGGAAATCATGTAAAAATGGGCACAGTTGTAATTAAGGGCGCCTCTCACAAAGAGGACATGGGAAGTGCTACGATCTAGCAACCAGGACTGAAAACAGTGCCTGCTGTTGATAGACAGTGACAGTGAACAGTTGGAAGCATTGTTTCAAGCAGTGTAGTTACAGCGTTGGTTACTGTGTGATTTGGTGTTTGTTAAGGACTGCAAACATTTGGCAAGCATGAGAAATCTTTATCTTTTGATATCCAATTAGCTGAAAATAATTTCTCAGTGATTTCCAGAATAATGGAATCCTAAGCTACTTTTAGAAGCATGATTCATGTTACACACGCTTTTAAGGTTAGATACAATAGTGGCCATGTTGCTTAAGAATGGTTGGTGTAAATATGGCCCATTGGGTTGGTTAAAAATGGGCCTCTATTTAAGGAGGGCCCATAATTACACCATCTCTTATCTTAAACAATGTAAAACATTTAAATAATTTTATGGGGATATGGTTAGTCGAATTGTTTTTAAAGTTCATATATACAACTCACACAGCAACAGACAAACAAATAGAATTTTCAAATTGCAGTAATAGACCCTAGTGCTTTTATTTGTCCTTGCAGAATGCCAAGAATGAAGAACTGCTGTGAATGTAAGAACTATCAGTGGGATAAATCTTAGATGGTATGTGCCACAGCAGCTTTGAAAGCAAAGGAGGCTTATGTGAAAGCTGCTCCAAAAACATTCAGAATGCCTTGTACCTCTTTGCAGAGATTTCTTAAACTTCACAGAATCCCTGATAAAGTGGTTCAGAGACAAAGCTTGGAGGAAACAAATTTTACATGCAGACCTCGACACAGAAATGGTTTCTTATCTCCATGAGCTGGAGCAAAAATTCTTTTAGTGCCCTTTGGTGGATCTGAGAAGAATGGCATTTTTCCTTGCCCAGAGAAACAGTTTGACAACCCCATTCAAAGGAGGCTGACCTTTTGCTTGAGAGATACAAGGATCGGCTGTCAATTTGCAAACCTTGTGAAACTACATATGCCAGAGCTTTAGGCTTCAATAAACAGAATATGACGTTTTCTTTGATTTATTGGTAGACACATTCAACAAACACTCATATCCAACAGACCAAGTGTATAACATGGATGAGGCAGACCTGTCCATTGTCCAAATCAAAATTCAAAAAGTGATAGGGATGAAAGGGAAGAAACAAATTGCAGCTCTAATGTCTGCAGAAAGAGGGCTGTAATCACAGTTATCACATGCATGATAATTTTCTCTACAATCAACATGTCCCAAGCTCTACTGAGAGGCTTCCCCCCTACTGCAATTGATAGGGCCCATCCTTCAGGATGGGTTCAAGACAATTTGTTCACTGAATGGTTCATTCACTTAATTGAGAAAACATGTCCATCTGAACAAAGGCCTGTTCTCCTCATCTTGGATGGTCATTAAAGCCATGTTTGAAATCCAGATGTGATTGACTTGGTGAAAGAACACCACATGACTATCATCTCACTTTCTCCGCATTGCACCCACAAACTGCGGCCTCTAGACAAGACATTCATGTGGCTTCCGAAAACATACTACATCGAGGCAGTGAGAGAATAGTTTCATCACAATGGGCACCCTCTCACACCTTAGGAAGTTATGGAGGTTTTTGGCCATGGCTTCCTTTGCACCCAATTAGCTGAGATAGCAATAAACAGATTCAAAGCAACTGGGCTATACCCTGTGAACCATTACATTTTCATCGATGCTGATTTCATAGCTGCTGAGTTAGTTGTAGGAAAAACTTGCTCCACAGTGGAACATAGACCTAATGTTTCTGAATCACATACTCCTCAACTTGCTATCTGTGGACCATCGACATCATCTGCTTCTTCTTCGAGTTATCCTGGTGTACAGTCACATCAAGCTCTAGCTGTGCCAGTTGATGAAGCCATTGAAACACTGGAAAGTTCTCCAGGGACTTTGACAAATGCAGTTTCACCATTCAAGATATCTCCTGTCCCCAACATTAAGAAGAGAGCCACAGCATCGGGACAAAAAGCACCAACTGCCTGCCATATCGCTGGAATGCCATACAAAGATCAGTTGACAAAGTCGCATGACAAAAGTGCTGTCAAGAAGAGGTTGTTGACTTTCTCTGGGCTTAGAGGCTGCCCTGCAGACAGAGGTGCAAAATCCAAAGGCCTTCAAGAAAAGAAACTTTTTTTCACAAAACTATCTGATTCATCATAGAACTCTTTGGGCTCCTGCAGCCCCCACTTTGGGACAGCGATAATGACCTTGATGTGAATGATGGGGATACACCAAACTCAAGTGATGCAAGTTGCATCTTTTGTGATGAAAAGTTCTCTCAAGACAGGAGATGAAAGGTGTGAGTTAAAAGTGTTATCTTCCAAATGTGGGCACACTTAGATTGTGCTGGTGCTGAAGGAGCTACTTATGTTTGCGATTACTGTAAATAATTTCAGATTTCATGCACAAATGTACAAAAGTTTCTTTTTGTAGACTAGTCTACCATTTTGTATTGTTTTAACCAATTTCATTAAAATATTTCAAAAGATTTCTTGCACCTTTTTGTGGATGCCCGTATTTGCAACCCATTTTTTTAAGTTCCATTTTACAAGCTCTTTCTAAAGCTTTGTTTTCGAATAGAAATAATGTATACTAATCATTGTTTTGCCTCTCATCATTTCTTAAATTTGTTATAGTTGTTAATATGGCATAAAATCTAGAATTTTTACAAAAGAAGGTACCTTTAAGTAAAAAACAAATGAGATTGTCCATATTGACACCTTTACCTCTACAGAAACAATTAATTTACATTTTAGTCACACAGTTATTTTGCCTGTTGAGATTCTGCCTGGCTCTTTCAATCAATGTTAACAAATGCATATAGTCAAAAGTTTTATAGAAATTTTGTAAGTACTTAAAAGCTTAACTTGTGTTGCTATAATGTTTTCTTGAACTTTCTAAAACCAGTTTTGATGTAAAATAGTAATTGTGACATCTGATAGAATAGTGTTTACAGTAATTACATTTGCACCTTGATAAGACATCAGAATTATTAATCTCAAAAAATTAACAGTAATTACAAATATTATCAATCCCACAATCTATGTACTGGTTCTATATTAATGTTAGGCATTTAGGTTATATACTAGTCTACACCATTGACCAGTTCCACTACAACAAAGTAACTAATCTGAAGATGGTGGTGGTGGATGAGAATCATGTGAAGTGAAATCTTATTTATTGATGTATTCTGCGAACTTTTGCATAGCACCTCATATTTCACCGAGACATTGCTCATGCAAATGTACACCTCTAATTAAGATGTAAAAAAGAACGACAGTGAGTATTGCAAAATTCCTCAGAATATCATAAAAGAACAAATATCATAGACTATTCACAAAAATTCAAAATACATAGAAGAAGGCAAGGCATAGACAATTTGGAGCATAATTTTATTGGGCATGAGACACACAAACTTGGCAAGACAAATGATACTGAACTGTCTGATGAGAATGGCAGTGAGATATATGATACTAAATTCAAATCATTGGCTACTAAATTTTGTGAATTTATATGTGCTAAAAGATAGATAGATATTCAACGATCCCAGGCCCTCCAGACCATGCGCTGCTTCCACAAAGTGCCTCCATCCCTTCCTGTTTTGTGCCTGGCTCCCACAGGTGTCTTCAATTCCCACGGCTCCTAGGTCCTTCACCAAGTCGTCCATCCAGCACTGCCTTGGTCATCCAATGGAGTGTTTGGTGTTTGGTTTCCCCGCTAGTGTCATCTTCGCCTGTCTTCCATCTGGCGTACAGGCTATACGGCCCACCCATTCTATTCTTTTGCTCTTTATCATCTGTAGGATAGTTGGTTGTCGCATCAGAAGGTAGATTTCCTCGTTTTTCCTCCTCCTCCATTCTCTGTTATCTAAAACTGGTCCCCATAACTTCCTCATTACTCTTCTTTCAAATGTTAATAGTTTTTCCCTTTCTCGCTAAAAGACAAGGAAAATAAAAAAGGGAAAAAATTGTATCACTGTAGATGAATGTATAACACATCTAAATGCCACAAGGATGGAAGTGATGTCAAAAATGAAAGAATTTGTAAATATATAATATTTTGCTATGAAAAATTAGCTGCAGATTTACAAATTTTCAGTTTAATCATTTGAAATTACTGAAAGAATGGTTTAAAATATCTGTAAATTAAGTCTCAAACTATGGAAAGTCCAGGATGGAATAAAAACACTAAGGGAAGGATAAATCAAACAATGGAGTGTACAGCATGGAATAATAACAATATTATGAAAAGTATTGATTGCTATTCATCACAGAGGAAGTATCGAGCTGCAGACAAGCAATGCTACAGTAACATGAGACAGTTTGTATTTCATGACCATTGGATGGTCAGTGAGTCAGTGTACTAACTGCTGTGGAGCCAGAGACGATGCACCTGGGGCAGTAGCAGCTTCTGTTCTGTACATAGTATTTAGTTTAGTTTGTTTTCTTGCACTTCTACAAAGAAGTTAATTGTACACATGTATTTTATTGTGTAGATTAGTGTTCATTAACTTACTATAAGTCTTTTTTGTATAAATTTTTGGTGCATCAGCTTTGGATTAACCACCTTTGGAATGTTGTATGCACTAAAAATAGCATTGTTGTAGAACTTAGAATACATCTTATAATGGGGCATCCTCATCTAGCACTATTTTTCCCCAACAGTAGTTCTCGATACCAGTATAATTTTTGTAATCCTGGACAGGTCAATATATCTCAGTTGCTTTACAGAAAACTTTCATAACATTTTATACACGGTACGTTATATGTCAAGCTAAAATTTATGAAAAGGAATTACTTGGTAAAATATTTTAGTTTTGATGTTATAATTGATAGGTACTAGTTCTATTCAGAAATAATTTTTTTAGGAACATTTGAAATTACGAAATATTTGCACACTTAAAATTTCTATTATCAATTACCCAATCCTGTGCTGTTTACAATGTTTATTTCTGGATTCATTTATGAAATAATAATCAAAATTAATAATGTAATGAAAGGTAGTAGGAATTCATTTGTTGAGAAAAACTGTAAACCGTTTGGAATATTGTTTTTTCCACACAATGAGAGATTTGTAAGCTTTCCTCTGATGTGATCAGACATATTTTTGTATAAAAGGTGTGAATAATTTAATTTTGGCTTTGATAATGTGAAACATCAAAAGACTGTATGATATGCTAAAATGTGAGAAAATATATTTACATAAAAAATTATGCAACAACAGTCTTCAAATTTATTTAGTTCAAGCCAACCATGAGTAGCTGATGTGAGATTGTCAGCTTCAGAATCAGCCCCTAGACAAGAAGAACTGGACCCATCTCAACATCACAAGCTAAGTAAACTTGAAAGTTTACTGTAATCTTCACTCCTCTCAAAATCTTCATAAAGGCTTTGCTTATTAATTACTTGGACTGAGCATTATTTAATTTGGACAATACATGGAAGAAGGAAGGAGGGGGGGATGGGAGATTACAAGTGAGTGGAGGTTCATATGGGATGAAATGACAAATAATGAAGTTCTGTCTGTTGCAGAAATTGTTTTATTCCATTGATTTTTTTAAATTTATGTCCCCCCCCCCCCATGAACCATGGACCTTGTCATTGATGGGGAGGCTTGCATGCCTCAGTGATACAGATAGCTGTACCATAGGTGCAACCACAACAGGGGAGTATTTGTTGAGAGGCCAGTGAAGGCAGCAGAGGATCAAGTAGGTAAAAAGATAATGGCTAGTAGAAATCCTTGGGTAAAAGAAGTGATACTGAATTTAGTTGATGAAAGGAGAAAATGTAAAAGTGCAGTAAATGAAGCAGGTGAATAGACACACAATCATCCCAAGAATGAGACTGACAGGAAGTGCAAAATGGCTAAGCAGGGATGGCTACAGGGCAAATGCGAGGATGTAAGGGCATGTATCACTAGTGGTAAGATAGATACTGTCCACAGGAAAATTAAAGAGACCTTTGGAGAAAAGAGAACCACCTGTATGAATATCAAGAGCTCAGAGGGAAAACCAGTTCTAAGCAAAGAAGGAAAAGCAGAAATTTGGAAGGAGTATATAGAGGATCTACACAAGGGCGATATACTTGAGGGGAATATTATGGAAATGGAAGAGGACGTAGATGAAGATGAAATTAGAGATACAATACTGCATGAAGAATTTGACAGAGCACTGAAACACCCAAGTCAAAACAAGGTCCTGGGAGAAGACAACATTGCATTAGAACTACTGATAGCCTTGGGAGAACCAATCCTGACAAAACTCTACCATCTGGTGAGCAAGATGTTTGAGATAGGTGAAATACCATCAGACTTCAAGAAGAATTCAATAATTCCAATTCCAAAGAAAGCAGGTGCTGACAGTTGTGAAAATTACTGAACTATCAGTTGACTGATCTGGCCTTGCAACACTAACCAAACGGCCTTGCTGTGCTGGTACTGCAAACGGTTGAAAGCAAGGGGAAACAACAGCCATAATTTTTCCCCGAGGGCATGCAGCTTTACTGCATGGTTAAATGATGATGGCATCCTCTTGGGTAAAATATTCCGGAGGTAAAATAGTCCCCCACTCGGATGTCCGGGCGGGGACTGCTCAAGAGGATGTCGTTATCAGGAGAAAGAAAACCAGCGTTCTACGGATCGGAGCGTGCAATGTCAGATCCCTTTATCAGGCAGGTAGGTTAGAAAATTTAAAAAGGGAAATGGATAGGTTGAAGTTAGATATAGTGGGAATTAGTGAAGTTCGGTGGCAGGAGGAACAAGACTTTTGGTCACGTGAATACAGGGTTATAAATACAAAATCAAATAGGGGTAATGCAGGAGTAGGTTTAATAATGAAAAAAAATAGGAGTGTGGGTAAGCTACTACCAACAGCATAGTAAACGCATTATTGCGGCCAAGATAGACACGAAGCCCATGCCTACTACAGTAGTACAAGTTTATATGCCAACTAGCTCTGCAGATGATGAAGAAATTGATGAAATGTATGATGAGATAAAAGAAATCATTCAGGTAGTGAAGGGAGACGAAAATTTAATAGTCATGGGTGACTGGAATTCGAGAGTAGGAAAAGGGAGAGAAGGAAACATAGTGGGTGAATATGGATTGGGGGAGAGAAATGAAAGAGGAAGCCATCTGGTAGAATTTTGCACAGAGCATAACTTAATCATTGGTTCAAGAAACATAAAATAAGGTTGTATACATGGAAGAATCCTGGAGACACTAGAAGGTATCAGATAGATTATATAATGGAAAGACAGAGATTTAGGAACCAGGTTTTAAATTGTAAGACATTTCCTGGGGCAGATGTGGGCTCTGACCACAATCTATTGGTTATGAACTGTAGATTAAAACTGAAGAAACTGCAAAAAGGTAGGAGGTTAAGGAGATGGGACCTGGATAAACTGACTAAACCAGAGGTAGTACAGAGTTTCAGGGACAGCATAAGGGAACAACTGACAGGAATGGGGGAAAGAAATACAGTAGAAGAAGAATGGGTAGCTCTGAGGGGTGAAGTAGTGAAGGCAGCAGAGGATCAAGTAGGTAAGAAGACGAGGGCGAGTAGAAATCCTTGGGTAACAGAAGAAATATTGAATTTAATTGATGAAAGGAGAAAATAGGAAAACGCAGTAAATGAAGCAGGCAAAATGGAATATAAACGTCTGAAAAATGAGATCGACAGGAAGTGCAAAATGGCTAAGCAGGGATGGCTAGAGGACAAATGTAAGGATTTAGAGGCTTATCTCACTAGGGGTAAGATAGATGCTGCCTACAGGAAAATTAAGGAGACCTTTGGAGAAAAGAGAGCCACTTGTATGAACATCAAGAGCTCAGATGGAAACACAGTTCTAAGCAAAGAAGGGAAAGCAGAAAGGTGGAAGGAGTTTATAGAGGGTCTATACAAGGGCGATGTACTTGAGGACAATATTATGGAAATGGAAGAGGATGTAGATGAAGATGAAACGGGAGATACGATACTGCGTGAAGAGTTTGACAGAGCACTGGAAGACCTGAGTCGAAACAAGGCCCCGGGAGTAGACAACATTCCATTAGAACTACTGACGGCCTTGGGAGAGCCAGTCCTGACAAAACTCTACCATCTGGTGAGCAAGATGTACGAGACAGGTGAAATACCCTCAGACTTCAAGAAGAATATAATAATTGCAATCCCAAAGAAATAAGGTGTTGACAGATATGAAAATTACCGAACTATCAGTTTAATAAGTCACAGCTGCAAAATACTAACGCGAATTCTTTACAGACGAATGGAAAAACTGGTAGAAGCCGACCTCAGCGAAGATCAGTTTGGATTCTGCAGAAATGTTGGAACACGTGAGGCAATACTGACCCTACGACTTATCTCAGAAAATAGATTAAGGAAAGGCACACCTACATTTCTAGCATTTGTAGACTTAAAGAAAGCTTTTGACAATGTTGACTGGAATACTCTTTTTCAAATTCCAAAGGTGGTAGGGGTAAAATACAGGGAGCGAAAAGCTATTTACAATTTTTACAGAAACCAGATGGCAGTTATAAGAGTCGAGGGGCATGAAAGGGAAGCAGCGGTTGGGAAGGGAGAGAGACAGGGTTGTAGCCTGTCCCTGATGTTATTCAATCTGTATATTGAGCAAGCAGTAAAGGAAACAAAAGAAAAATTCGGAGCAGGTATTAAAATTCATGGAGAAGAAATAAAAACGTTGAGGTTCGCCGAAGACATTGTAATTCTGTCAGAGACAGCAAAGGACTTGGAAGAGCAGTTGAATGGAATGGACAGTGTCTTGAAAGGAGGATATAAGATGAACATCAACAGAAGCAAAACAAGGATAGTGGAATGTAGCTGAATTAAATCAGGTGATGGTGAGGCTATTAGATTAGGAACTGAGACACTTAAAATAGTGGATGAGTTTTGCTATTTGGGGAGGAAAATAAATGATGATGGTTGAAGCAGAAAGGATATAAAATGTAGACTGGCTATGGCTAGGAAAATGTTTCTGAAGAAGGTAAATTTGTTAATCTCGAGTATAGATTTAAGTGTCAGGATGTCTTTTCTGAAAGTTTAGACTAGAGGAGAATAGAAGCTTCTGAAATGTGATGCTGCAGAAGAATGCAGAAGATTTGATGAGTAGATCATACAGCTAATGAGGAGGTACTGAACAGAATGGGGAGAACATGAATTTGTGGCACAACTTGACTAGAAGAAGAGATCAGTTGGTAGGGCACGTTCTGAGGCATCAAGGGATCACCAATTTAGTACTAGAGGGAAGTGTGAAAGGCAAAAATCATGAAGGGAGACCAAGAGATGAATACACTAAGCAGATGCAGGAGGATGTAGGCTGCAGTAGTTACTCGGAGATGAAGAAGATTGCACAGGATAGAGTTCTATGGAGAGCTGCATCAAACCAGTCTCTGGACTGTAGACCACAGCAACAACAACATGTATGAAGAAATTTTTGAACACATGGAGCAAAACTGAAGGCTGCCCAACAGTGGTAATGCACTAAACCTAATGATGGACCAGATCTAATGAAAGTGAGGAGGACTTTACAACTACAACCAAGGACATTTGTGAAGGTAATTTGTTTGTGGACTCTTGTGCTTGTTAACAAAATGGGTAGGGAAAGAAAAGTGAGGTAGATATGGTAGCTCCAGGATCCAGTGAGGACCAGTTTGAGCCGAGTGAAAACATAGACAGTACAGAAACAGTAAAGACTGACATTTGGCAGTTAATTTTTTCAAAACTAGAGGAAATGAGGACAGATAACAATAGCAAATTTAGTGCAGTTAATGATCAGTTAATTGAAATAAGTATAGGTGACAATAGTAAAACAGACAGGGTATGAGATCAGATAGGTCCACTTAGTAATCAAATTTCAGAGTTAAAAAATTGGTTGTCAGAGGGGTTAAAAAGTTGATGTTTTAGAAAATAAATTTATTGTTTCAGAAAGTGAGTTTATAGATGAGTCAGCAAAACAATTAAAGAATGTTGATGAAGTCAGAGTTGAACAGAAGGCCGTAGCGGAAAAACTTTGTGAGTTGGGAGCTACCACCCAACAAAATGTTGCCAATTTAAGCCAAAAAATTTCAAATGTAGGAAACAATGTAACTTTTTAGACCAAAAAGTTTCAGAATTTCAGCGAAGTTGAATTAACAAACGTCTGTGTGCAAACAATGGTATTGCCTGGTCAAACACTCCAACCAAAAGTTTTCCATCAGATAATTTACATCCAGTAGATTTTCTGCACCACTGCAGAGATAGCTTTGTGTCAGGCATGAATAACAATCAAAAAATTAAATTTGTTAAAAGATTTCTTGAAGGTGATGCTCTGTCATGGGTAAATTTAAATTTAAGTCAGTGGGAAACATATCAGAGCTTCTAGAAAAGTTTTTTAAATAAATTTTGGTTGGAAGCAGAACAGGGGAGAATCAAAAGTGAATTTTTGAATGATCCTAATTATGGGAATATGGACAGCACTTTGAAATAGTTTTGTAAGAATCAGCTTAAAAAATTAGCACATCTTGACAAACCATTGGATGAAATTACCTTGATTGATACACTTAAAATAAGATTATCAGGAAGATTGCAAGGGGATTCGGAACACAGACCTGCCAATTGTCTTGAACAGTTTTTATGATAAGTTGACAAGCTGGATAGGGCAGTAGAAACCAGTATGTACCATAATAACAGGAATTATAGAAATCACAATGGGAGTAATCATAGTAACAGAGATAATGATAACTTCCACTGAGATCAAAGTGACAATAGGGAGAGAAATTTTGAACAGCAGCAGGATAGGAGTAATGGGAATAACCATCGCCATTTCAATAGAAGAAACAGCCACAGAAGTAACTACTTGGAAAACAGCAGTTTGCCTCAATGAAGGTCCACAGTTTTGGGGTGAGAAACATAACAAGCACAGGACCCCTAAGTTACACTTGCAATTAGACAGTAATAACAGTGTTAACAATGTGGCACATGTATCTGAAATTGAACAGAAAGAATATCAGATTTCTCATTTATGTTTTGATCAAAAGTTTTGGGATACTATGTTTAATTATGGTGATGTAAGTTCTAATCACAAACCAAAGTATGAGAGTAGTGAGAAATTTGGTGTAGCATGTGCCAGAGATAAGTCCCTGCAGTTGCACTACCCTCTATGTCCTCGGTGGCTCAGGTGGATCGCCGGCATGGTAGCTCAGCGTGTTCGGTAGAGGGCTGTGTGCTCTCAGTAATAAAAAAACTGAGTCAAGGAACCAACGATCTACTTGAACGGATGTCTTGTGACGTCCGCCCCGACCAAACGCAACGAACTATATTGGAAAAAAAAAAAAGAGATGGATAGAGCATCTGCCATGTAAGCAGGAGATCCTGGGTTCGAGTCCCGGATGGGGCACATATTTTTAACTGTTCCCGTTGACTTATATCAATGCCCGTATGCAGCTAAGGGTATTCATTTCACTGTAAAATGAATAAAGTTCATAATCATACATCAATAAGTTCAGTCATATGTAAATAATAACTAGCTCAGCCTAAACTGTGCATGCATGTCTTTAGTTGTTAAAAGAGTTGTGTGAAATGGACAAGGCAGATATTCCTTCTGTTTCTTTTTTTTTTTCTAAAAATGAGACACAGAATTCTGATGCACTTGTTTTGAAAGAGAGTGGCATGTCACCACATGATGCGGAATCCCAGCATGAAGAAGCACGACCATCCAGGAAAACTAGTAGGGATGTCGCCACTGAAGCATACCAACTGCAGACTGCCTGCCATGGAAACTAGCCAGTTTATCATGTCGCTTGTTATATTACAAAAAGTTTTTTCATATACAGCGAACCTGAATAAAGCAATGCAGAAGGTCAACGTTGACCTGACGAACACTTGCAGTTATGCAAAAACAGTTAAAATTACTCTACAAAATATTCGGAATGAAAATGAGTTCTCAGTCCTTTTTGAGCAGACAAAGCAGACGAGCTCAAATGACATAACTGTTCCAAGAACGACTGGAAGGCAAACCCAGCGCAGCAATGTACCAGAGAAACTGCTGAAATATATTATCATCAAAATGTATTTTACCCTTTTATTGAACATGTGATCACAGAACTTGATGCTTGTTTTAAACCAAAAAAAAAAAAAAAAAAAAAAAGCAACAATCTTCAGATTTATTTAGTTCAAACCACCCATGAGGATCTGATGTGAGATTTTCAGCTTCAAGAATCAGATCCCTAGACAAGACGACCTGGAGCCATCTCAACAAGAGAAGCTAAGAAACTTGCAAATTTATTGTAAACTTCGCTCCTCTCAAAATCTTCATAATGACTTTGCTTATTAATTACTTGGACTGGGCATTGTTTAATGTGGACAATAGCTTGAAGAAGGTAGGAGGGGGGAAATTACAACCTGGAGACTTCTTGTGTTAGTGTTACATTACTTGTGATATAGACAAAATATGATTAAAAGTGGATAGAGAATATGCCAGTTGTGAACAGATGCAGGTGGAAATGGCCCCTGTCTATAAACTGCCGCAAGCTGCATGGGCCATGGTTGACAAGCTTCTGGCTCCTGCCCTGCACTGTGGTAGCATTTGGGCATCTGAAACAAATGCTTTGGCATCTCTGGAGCTTACATCATTGCCACTGTGCCTCCTGATTCACATGTTGTGTGGTCGGAACTCACCTGACAGTGTCTGGTAAACAGTGACGTAGTTGAACATCCCTGAGCAGAAGGTGAAAGTGGGTACCAGCTGCAAGGCTGTCCCTTTATACCTCAAAAACAGTGATGAGGTATTGTCCATTGCTGGAATTGTATCTGAGTCGGCACTTCATGCCCCAACTGTTAGGATTAGGACCAACCTTTCTCACAGCTCTGGACAAGTACTGAGGATGGTACTGCTTGTTGCTGGGAGCTCCAGTGTTAGGCAGATGATGGAGCCCCCTAGGGAAACAGCAGGCAGGTCAGAAAAGAAAGCTAGCATTCAGTCTGCTTGGCAGGCATTCTTATCTGACTTATGGAGGAGACAATGCTGGAAGCAATTGAGTGCACTGGGTGCATCCAGCTGTAAATTGTGCCTCATTTTAACATGAATGACACTTTCTGCTGCGTTCAAAGGCTATCCTCGTTCCTGTGATGTGCACATACAGGTGTTTTAGGATAGATAGATCCTTCCACAGGCCCAATAAGAGTCTTCCAATTCCATACAGGGTGGTATTCATCATAGTAGATCAGAGAAAGAAAATGTTAATATACTATTAGTTAACAGCAGAAGCATCTATGGAAGGGTCACAGAACTAGTCTCACTTATGAAAAGTAACAGTGCCTACATAGTACTAGGGACAGAGAGCTAGCTGAAGTCTGATGTTAATAGCAGTGAAATTGTAAACTTCAGCTGGAATGTTTATTACGAAGATAGGTAGAACACTGGTGGAGGAGACATGTTTATATCCATAAAAAGTATGGTAAAATCTAATAAAATTAGTACAACTGATTATGAATGTGAAATAATTTTAGTGAAGGTAAGTGTTTTAAAGTGGATGAAACATGGTCATCATGTAGCCAAAGCCTCACACACAAACAAAAACTAAACAAAGCCAAAATTAGCATAAGGAGGGCAAAGCATGAAGCATTCAGTGAATACCAAAAGTAAAACTCTTTCCACAAACTTGACAGGAAATTGTAGGGAGTTCTAGTATTATATTAAATCAGTAAATGCATCAAAGCCAACTTCCAAAGTTGTTTCACAGAGGAAGAGGAAGATCACTCTGTAGTTCCTCCTTTAAATTGTTGCACAAACAAAAAAATAATAGATATCAAAATAAGTGACCATGGGACAGGAAAACAACTGAAATCACTCAACAGAGGTAAGGCAACTAAACTGATTGGACACCAGTATGATACTGCATAAAGCATGCACATGAACTTGCCCCTCTTCTAGCAGCTGTGTACCATAGGTCTCTGGAGGAGCGAAGTGTTCCTTATGACTGCAGAAAGCACAGGTCATTCTCATTTCAAGAAGAGTCATCAAATAGATGCACAGAACTACAGTCTGTTGTAGAATTTTGGAAAATGTTTTATGTTAGCATATTATGACATTTCTGGAGACCAAAAACTATCCTCTAGAATGACTGTGTGAAACCCAGCTCATTCTTTTCATCTCTGAGGCTCAGAAAGCATTAGATACAGGCACACAGATAGATGCTGTGCCCCTTGACCTTCAAAAGACATTCAATATGGTTCCATGCTGTCACCTAATGAACAAAATTTGAGTGTATGGAATGTCAGAACTTCTGTGTGAATGGATTGAAGATTTTCTAGCAAACAGAATGCAGCATCTTGTTTCAATGGGGAGATGTATTCAGAAATAAAATTAACTTTGAACACACCTCAATGGAGCATTATAATACCTTACTTTTCATAATATATGTAAATTACCTAGTGGATAACATCAGATGTTGCACATGGCGTTTTGCAGATGATGTTGTTGCATACAGAGAAGTCGCAACATTGGAGTGTTATAGCGAAATCCAGGAACACTTGCAGAGTATTGAAACTTGGTGCAGGGAGTGGCAGTTGACCCTCAACATAAACAAATGTAATATATTGCATATATATAGACAGAAATACCCATTATTGTATGATAACACAATTACAAAACAATCACAGGAAGCAGTTACTTAAAAAAATATCTAGGAGCAATTTGACATGAAGAACCATGTAAAACTAACCATTGATAAGGCAGGTGCCAGAATGAGATTCATGGGAAGATTCATCAGCAAATGTAGTCTGTCAAAAAAAGAGGTAGCTTATGAAAAACTGTTTGACCTATACTTGAATATTGCTTATACACTTCTGATATTGCCAGCATGGGAGTGATATGTAGTACTGTGAACACTAATTAAATTTTCATCTGCCAAGACCACTAAAATCATTTATTCATATGGATGACCAGTTCTGTTAATCCTCTGTTGCCATTTTCAGACTTAATGAAGGAGGGGATTACTTAATGATGCAGACATAGGTCCAAAGATGGTAACAGGGAAATGTCGAAACCAGCCATCTGTATGAATAAATGGACTGAAGTGTCTTAATATTGCTTGTCAGTCTGGGATCAGTATCAGATACAATCCCTGTGCAGAGCAGCATATTTAACTAAATGCTCATTTAGTAGGTATGAAAGTGTCATGGAGATGCTCATCCAGCTCCAGTAGCAGAGAATACTGCAAAAGAGGTGTTTTGCATCATGGTGTATTAGCTGTTAAAGTTCTGAGAGTATACATTCCTAGAAGAGTCTATCAATATACAGCGCCTCCTATGTATATCTCACAAAAAAACACAAAGATAAACTCAGAGAAGTTTAATCCCACATGGAGGCTTATCAGTGATTGTTCTTCCCATGAAACATTTGTAACTGGATGAGGAAAAAGGGAAGTGACATTCATACATGCAGCACATCTTGAGTTGGCTTGCAGAGTATAGATGTAGAAGTAGAATGAAAAAGAGTGCTAGAAACATTTATGCTTTAGACAAAGTCCTTCTTCAGAAGCAGAAAACGCATACACATTCTCACACCACCACCTCATACACACCTGTTCACTGTCTCCAATTGCCAAGGCCTGACTGCAACTGTATCTGATGTGAGCAGTGGTCTGGCTCAGGTGGGTAGTCAAGATAAGGGAGAGGCATGGGTCAGGGAAGGGGAACAATAGCAGGGTACGAGTGGGATAAGACACTAGTGTTGTCCATGAGAGCATGCGAGACATGGTAGGGACATGACAGGGCTGCAAGTGCAGCACTGGGAGGCTGTGCTTCGCAGAAGGGGGGAGAGGGAGTAGGAGGGAGGAAGGGAGAGGAGAGAAGTTTAGAAGAGGGAAATACTATATATAAGATGTGTTAACAGGATAGAAGGTGTGTGTAGTTCCGCACTGGGAGCAGCAAAGGTGACAGGCAGGTGGAAGACAAAGACTCGTGAAAGTTGAGGCCAGGGGGTTCTTGTACCCCAACTGCCCATCCCAGCTAGATTGCGGCTCATCAGATGAGGTGGTAGCCAGGTCTCAGCACCAGGAGATGGTGGCCATGCGTGTGCTTGTGTGTGCAGGAGGGGGGGGGGGGGGGGGGGGCATGAGGGTAGGCAGCTCGGTGGCTGAGTATAGGAATGCAGTCTGTATTTCAGAAGAAGGACTTTGTCCAGAAGGTGAAACATTCTAGCATTTTTTTGCTTGTGCCTGTCCACAACTTAATGCCTCCTCTTGGTGGTGAGTATAGATCTACCCTAAACATATAGGTAGGAACCGAGTTTCATGAGATAGATAACAACTATGAGAATTTGTAAATGTAAATTATGCAAAAAAAATCATATATTTGTTAAACAACTCTTTTTGAATCAAACTTATGAGAGGTGAGCTTCCCAAGAGTCATAATGTCTGCTGAAGAAGCACTCAGCTGTGGAAATGACACATTGTCTTCCCATGTTGGTGGCCCATAAATCATACTCCAACAGTGTAATTGCCACTGTAATTGTCCTCTTGGAAATGGCTACTTGTGTGCCGATGCAGTAGAAAAATTAAATAGTCATATTACATTACTGGCCACGAGACCCTGTCTAAGGTTATTCAGCCACTTCGTGCAAGTCTTTATATTTGATACCACTTCTGTGACATACATGAAGATGAGCTGAAGATGAGATGAAATTTACAGTCTCCTCACTGATTGAAGTGTGAACAGTAGAACAAATGAGCTTCACACAGGAATATGTAATGTTTATCAACGTCATTGCACTGAATAAACATTTCTCACCAACATTCAAATGTAGTTTCTAAATTATTTTCTTAGATATTAGTTCATGATGAGAAGCCCTTCAATACAGTATTTTATACTCAAAGTTCACACATGAGCAAATTTTCAAAACATTTCACTTTGCGGTGTTTCCCTTTTGTATGTGTGTATGGCAACTCGAATGTAACATCATGAATAGGGAACACTGCATGGTGGATCTGTCAGTTTGATGAGGTCCAAGTTACCTTTTACTGTTCTTCTTCAAATACAGCTGCCTTTTGGTTTTGGCCAGCCGGGGTGGCGCTACAGTCTGGAACCATGCGACCGCTACAGTCGCAGGTTCAAATCCTGCCTTGGGCATGGGTGTGTGTGATGTCCTTAGGTTAGTTAGGTTTAAGTAGGGGACTGATGACTTCAGAAGTTAAGTCCCATAGTGTTCAGAGCCATTTGAACCTTTTTTTTTTCTTTTTGTTTTCATGGTCCGGCCACTCTGTACCACCGCTGTGTGTGACCTTATTCTCCTCGACTTCATCTAGAGTCAGGCTGATGCTGTAAGAGAGTGCCTCACTCTTTCAAGCTACTGGATGGTGAACACATCTTCAACAAGAAATTGGTGTATTGTTTCAACTTTTTACATCAATTGTGAAGATAGATCCAATTATTATTCACTCATAATTTCAAATACATCATTAGTATGTCTGACCACACTGAACTTAAGATATAAGATTTACAGTCTTCATTTCTTTTGAGCATTCACATTCTAATATGCCTGTTTTCTCTAGAGTGTTCATGACACCTTCAAGGAGCATCACAAAGGCATAAATGTCCATGTCCAGCAAGTGCTACTGCTCTCATCATGCCATGACTTGCCCCTGTTGTGTTACGTCACTGCATACACACCATCTGCACAGATCACAGATCGGGGTGTGTGCAATATACTTTTCACATCATATAAAATGTCTATAAGAGACATGACCATCTTTTGCCAGCATGAACATCTTAAGTGGAATATAGGTCATTCGCACTTACGTACATCTCACTTAGTACACTCTTTTCTCAATTATCCAAACACAATAGCTGTCAGATTACTTTGAGCAAGGATAGAATATATTACCTTGTGAAATATTATTCCTTGAGAAGCTGCACTTTGATATATTCTACACTGACTTCATAAACTGACTATGCATTAAAAACTGTTCACTTAACAAATCTGCCTCTTGATTGTTCCGATGTCATAGCTTTTCACACTATCATCATCTGAGAAAATAGTTTAAGATAAGAATCACTTTAATCTATATGTCCATTAAATTCTGAGTCCACATTTTTCACCAAAAAACTGTCTATAAAGCTCCTACCATAAACACGTAATTCTTTCGCTTAAATTTTTCATTTGAAAATACAATTTTATGCATATGGAAATATTTTGTTTAAAAGTAACAATGTATTAAGAAATATTTAAACACTCACAGCATACATAAATTGAAAAACAATAATTCCACGGAAGTCAGATACAGAATATATATAGGATGAAAGTTAAGAAAATGAGAAACTGCAGGGGTGGCTTCCTGACTGGAAATGGACACACAAACATGTGTCCAGAAATGCATCATTTTCACGGAAGATGTTGATGACGAATGAAAGTTCCTCCAACCACGTGCCCACAGATGACAACTATGCACATTTACGATCCCAGTTCTGGTAAGGGTTGGTCTGTCAGTAAATAGGACAGATGACAAAAGTCCCACTATTGTGATGGTCTGCTGCAAAAATCGTCAACAAAATCCTTTCTGTAGAGGTAAACTTGTTGCTGACAATCCTTGCACTCATTGCAGGTCATAGGTGTAGTAGTGATTGTCATACAGGATACACATAATCATACTTTGGCTTACACAGTGTTGGCATCCCACTTGGCTCGAACTTTTACTGGGGTTCATCACAATAACCTGTAGAGCCTGGTGCTCCAAATCTGGTGTATGCACAGTCTGCCACTTCCCTGCACATTCACCTGTGTGAAAGGACCCATGGTTACACAAACTCCTAAGAAGGGACTAAAATGTTGTGTGATGGTGTTGGTGTCTGTAAGGGTACTTGTTTTGGTATAGCAATGCTGCCTCTTGACCATTTCCATCTGCTTAGCCATACACAAACACCATATTGGCTTGTTCCTAACATTAATACCAGACCATTCTCCTGCTTACAGTATGCTGCATCCTACAGCCTGCAACACATGAGGAAAACATGGAATGTGATCAGAGGAAGCGTATACTGTGGCAATGATGCATTTCAGGACACATGTTCATAGGGCCTTTTTCCTACATTTGCAGACAGGAATCCACCCCCGCAGTTTGTCAGTTTCATTACTGTTCACACTGTATACAAACAAACAAAAAACCTGCACTGTCGTAATTCCGTTTTCCATGTGAAGAGAAAAGAAAAAAATTTGTATCGCATTACAGTAATACCTTACATTTTATGGTAATATCTTCACAGTATTTATGGCTTTATACACTTGTCTGTTATGAGCAGCTTTTGTAAGCCATGAAAAGAATAGGAAATGAAGAAAGGTCAATTCTTCAGAATGCTACATTAATGCAGAAAACACTTTGTCACCTTTTATTTCCATTCTTGGTTTGAAAAAAGATAGCTCACAGGGAGCTGTCATGCTACCATATCCAACACCTGGTGAGCTAGCTCTCCACTTTCTGCTTACCTGCCAGGATGAAGATCACAGGTGAGCTAAACCCCACCAGCTGCTCGCTGGTCCTCTATCACTCCTGACTCCACATGGTGACTCAGCATTTACCTAATCTCTTTACTCACCTAATATCTTTACTCGCCTCTTTCCTGGATTGTACTGAGTGCTTTTGACTCATTCACTGATTCAGCTTGCAGCCCAACATGATTCCTTCTTGACTCAGCATTCTCCATTCATGGCTCACTGTTTATACTGTTCATCACAGTAGGTCCCATGAGTGTCAGCACTGTGGGGTATGTAACCACCTAGCTCCAATAGGAGAAGAGATATGGACAAAAAAGGGTTTTTTTTACAGCCCCTGCAGAACATTCATGTTGGGTGAGAACAGTATCAGCCCGCCAAATCAATCTTCTTTGCAGGGCAGCCTACAAGTCAAGAGCAACATATCTCTTTCAGGGCCCAGGCTTGTAGGCTGCTCTGCATGATCAGCCTGCTTTATCAACATACTTTGCATGGTGACAAATACACCAAGAGCAAATAAATGATTTTCAAGATCCTGATGTGTAGCTTGTCCTGAATGGCGTCTGTCGCGTGCATCTCCCCCTCTTCCCCTCTCTCTGTCTCTTTTCTCTGCCCTCTCACTCTGCCCGTTCTGTTCATAAATATGGTTTGCCCAAATTGTAATTTATAAGCCAATGTTATCAAACTCTCTAATACCCAATTATTTAATAAAATTAAAAATTATTTGACCAAGTAAATGCAATGAAAGACCACTATAAATAATGTTAGTTTCTATGCACTTGTGGCACATTTTATAGATGAGGAGGTTCAATTCAAGTCATACTTTTTACAGTGCTTTCAACCTGGAGAAACACACACCACTAAAAATATTTTAACTGGGGTAAGGTTTGTTACCACTAAATATAATTTCAAGCTAGGTCACTGCCCATAGTAATGGACAATGCTTCAAACATGAATCAGCTGCCATGTTTTTGAACCTTGCATGCTTAGCACATTCTTCAAATTTCACTGTGCAACATGCAGCACAGAAGTGTTATAGACAATTGTTGCTGATGTTAAAAGAGTAATTATGTTTTCCATGAAGAGTTGATTTGCTTTACCCAGGCTTACTGAAATATAAGATAATTTTTTAGAAAAGATGAATCATCAACCAATTACTGCTCTAAAAGGAAGGGGGGGGGGGTCCTTTAAATTCAGAGGAGGTTGATGATGTTATATAAGCTCTAAGAAAGCCATGACCTGGACCTGCAGTGATTCACTAGATGGCGATTTCTTAAATTTGTGGGAATCTAGATACTGCTGTGCCAAATACTTCACCAGTTGCTTCTGAAAAAGTTATGTATCCGAGCTATTTTGGTACCGTGTAAGCGTATATTTTCAAAACATCGACAAATGTTCATCAAGAAAGAAACCAGTTTACTTCAACTAATATTGCTCAAATTTTGTTTGCAAATTGTAACACTGATTAAATTCATGAAGGAACGTACCAGTTTTGTGATAAGGGTGGTTTCTACTCACCATATAGTGGAGATGCTGAGTCGGAGTTAGGCACAATAAAAAGACTGTCAGACAGTGAGCTTTTGGCCTTTGTCCTAAAACAGACAACATACACGCATACACTCATGTAAATGCACCTCACACACGCATGACAACAGTTTCTGGTTACTGAAGCCAGACTGTTAGCAGCAGCACATGATGGGAGAAGCAACTGGATGGTGGGGTCAGGACGGGGATGTGGGAGGGGTGGGGGATGGTAAAAAAGTGCTTCTTATGGGAGCGTACAGATATGAGATGGAGAGAGAACAGGGCAGCTAGGTGCAGTCAAGAGGTTAGACGAATGGTGGGCAGGAAATAAGTAAAAAGACTGAAGGTGTGTGGGGGGCATAGAGGGTTGAATAGTGGTGGAATGGAAACAGAGAAGGGGCTAGATTGGTAAGGACAATAACTAGCAAAGGTTGAGGCCAGGAGAGTTATGGGAACATAGGATATATTGCAGGGAGATTCCCCAACTGCGCAATTCAGAAAAGCTGGTGTTGGTGGGGAGGATCCAAATGGTAGAGGCTATGAATCAGTTATTGGAATGAAGAATACCATGTTGGGCAGCATGCTCAGCAACAGTGTGGTCCAGCTGTTTCTTGGCCATGGTTTGTCGGGTGGCCATTCATGTGGACAGCCAACTTGTTTGTTGTCATACCCTCATAAAATGAAGCACTGGGGTTACAACTTAGCTTGCAGATGACGTGACTGGTTTGCAGGTAGCCCTAACTTTGGTGGGATAGATGATGCTTGTCACTGGACTGGAATGGGTGGTGGTGGGATAATGTGTGGGACAAGTCTTGCCATCTAGGTCTATTACAGGGATATGAGGTATGATGCAAGAGGTTGGGAGTGGGAGTTGTGTAGCGATGAACAAGGATATTGTGTAGGTTCGGTGATACAACAGTGCAGTGGTGGTGGCAGGGGTGGGAAGCATAGTGGGAAGGACATTACTCATTTCAGGGCATGATGAAAGGTAGTTAAAAACGCTGGCAGAGAATGTGATCCAGTTTCTCCAGTTCTGGGTGGTACTGAGTCAGGAAGGGAATGCTCTTCTGTGACTACAAGGGACTTTGGAAGGTGGTGGGTGACTGGAGAGATAAGCTACAGGAGATTTGCTTTGCTACAAGGTTGGGAGGGTAATTATTGCCTGTGAAGGCCTCACTGAGACGCTCAGTATATTTTGAGAGGGATCACTCGTCCACTACAACTGTGACAGCCACATGTGGCAAGGCTGTATGGAAGGGACTTCTTGGTCTGTAATGGGTGGCAACTGTCAATGTGGAGGTATTTCTGGTGTTGGTAGGTTTGATATGTACTAAGGTAATGATTTAGCCATCGTTGAGGTGGGAGGTCAATGTTGTCTCTCCAGCCACCCACCACCTTCCAAAGTCCCTCCTTGCAGCGACAGAGGAGCATTCCCTTCCTGACTCAGTACCACCCAGAACTGGAGCAATTGGATCACACTCTCTGCCAGCATTTTGACTACCATTCATCATGCCCTGAAATGTGGAGTGTCCTTCCCACTATCCTTCCCACCCCCACCACCACTACCACTGTGCTGTGGTATCATCGAACCTACACAACATCCTTGTCCAACCCTACACAACCCCCACTCCCAACCCCTGCCTCATGGCTCATATCCCTATAATAGACCTAGGTGCAAGAATTGTCCCATACATCTTCCCACCACCACCTTCTCCAGTCCAGTCACTAAAAAGTCCTAATTCTTCTAGCTATGCTAGTACTTACAGCAGAACCCTAAACTCTTGTGCTTGCTTTGTGTGACTACTTACTGCTGACAGACTCATGTACTTTGTCTGTAAGATTTCAGATAAGTAAATCAATCCTTCCTATCACTTCTCAAGCTCTTAAGAATGAGGACTATGATAGAATACTCAGAACAAAACTTTTTAACCGCCTCTTAATTTGATCTTAATGCGGATTCTCTGCAGGAAAAAATTAAGTACTGGCAGAGATCCAGATGAAAAATTAACCTGTTGTTATATTCAGCGACTTTGCACAAGTTTCTGACTGTTTGAATTGCAAAATCATAGTGTTATGGCATTACTGGCATCACTACAGCTTCAGCTTCAGTGGATTCTTACATTCATAACAGAAAGCAGAAGGCCTCATAGTGTGTCACAGATAGGAAACTAAATATAGAATTGGGGAATTATAGCATGTGGATTCTCACAAGAAATGGTACTTGGCTCAGACTTGGTGTTAAACTAGGTATTGATATGATGTTAAAGGATAGTAAAATAACTGTAATGTTTGTTGATGACAAGCATTTCAGTTTTAAGGTCAAAACTAAACTGTGGCGGACTTAAATGGATAGTCGATGGGAGCAGGTGCAAGCATTGATTCATGAGTTAGCTGTAATATAAAAATGAGGTTTATCTTTGTTTTGGATTATATGACTTACGTTCTTAAGTTCTTTGTTGACTACTATTGTGTTGACACACTATTGTGTGAGCTGCATCATTATTTTATCTATGCTGAGTAAATGCAATAAAATGTTGACTACTATCATAATTGTGTTTAAAACAATAGGAGGTAGAGATCCTCCTAAAATGGTGACCTGGTAATGAATGATACAGAGCATTCTATTCAATTGGGCATGTAGCACAGTGGACCCCAATGCAACCACTACTGTTAAGATGGAGTACCAGGACCCACTGTCCACACCAAGCCCCAGACTACTGCACTGAGTATTAGCACAGACTCAAGCAATGGCAATAAGAACTATAACATAAGAACTCCATCTTTCTGACCTACTAGGGTGCAGCTTTGGTTAACACAGATGGAGGCCAGTTTTCGATTAGATGGACTAATATCTGAAATGGAACAGTTTACACTTACACAGTTGGAATTAAATGTGATCAAACAACTGGACAGTGTTTTACACTGACAATCTTATGCTGTGTTTAAAGAAGCTGCACTCCTATGTTTTGTGCTATTGCTAGTATCAAAGCTACAAAAAATTATTGAGAGTGAAGCATGTTCCCCATCCCAAGTGCTTCACTCATTACATGCAATGGTGGGTAATGAATTGCTATCAGAACACTCTTCAAAAATTTTCTGTGTTCAAAGACTGCCAAGAAACATGAGGGCAATTCTTTGTGATTTTACAGATCCTTCCCTTCACAAATTGGCACACAAAGTGGATGTGGTCACAATAGCATGGATGGATAACACAGCCACGGCCACTGTGGATGAGGTTACGGCAGGAGGGCCCAGATTGCACGTTCACCCCATTTACATCGCGTTCTCAAAATTGTGTTTCATAAACCGATTTCCCAATACCACTTCTAGGTGTTAATCACTATGTTTACATGCAATACATCTTCTGAAAGATGAAAACCAAATTTCAGAAACGATATTTTTCCATCGTGTTTACATGTTAAGGTATGAAGCTGATTTGCTAGCCAAGTTAAACATGTTGTTGGGAAAACAGCTGCCACAGTTCATGATTTAGTCAGCAGAATCACTATTTCTTTTCAGTTAGACAAGATACAAACAGCTTTAGTCTAATATTTCTACCTATCCTCCATTGTACAAAAAGTCACTCTGTCCACATTAGCCAAAATTTTTTAGAAGCAAACAAAACCTGACAATCCAAGCACAAACCAGTGAAAATCAATTGCAGAATTGGAAAACCTGCAATCAGAAGTGTATTTCCAGAATTGATTTTGAAGTGCTTACATGCAGTATTGGGGAGCTGATCTACAAAATCTGGTTTTGGGAGCCCCATGTAAATGGCTGGCAGTTGGCATAATTTCATCTTGGGTGGAGGACTGCACACAACTTGCAGCAGAGGCAGTAGCAGAAACAGTTTTAAGGTTAAGTGTTTTGGTTTTCAAGAGGTAGTTTCATTGTCAGAATGACTGTAAAGGAGGGAAAAGATGAAGTGTTGGTGATGTGGAACTGTTGATGGACATTAAACAGGAACATTCTGATGAGATTTTGTTTGAGGACAAAGAGGATGAATTTAATTTTGTATGTGATAACAAGACAGTAGATAAGAGTGAACCAGAATATTAGAGTCAGTTTCAATCTGGACTATACTTAACTTTGTACAGTGAAATGGATGATAGTTTTGTATTAGATGAGATGCTAGGTCTTCACCTACTGAATGTTATGGTGATAAAATAGATGGGCAGGAAGGTGAAAGTATAAGTAAGGGGGAAGTTTGGGGTAAAAACGCAGTCAGAAAAATATGCAGAGCAAGGGCTATGGGGTGTAATGAGTAATGAGTGGCTGTTGAAAGCTCTGGGTGAACTACGTAACTATGGTATTAAATAAGGCATAGTCAGCAGTGGGTACAAAAATAAACAAAAGCATTAATGATCTAAAAGGTGAAATCAGGAGGGATATATATGCTGTAGATGGTACTGGGGTTGTAAAGAAAGAAACTGGTGCAATTAATGCTGACCTTAGTGGTTTAAACAAAAAAGCTAATGCTGTAAAATTTGAGCTGGAAGGTAGAATTGACAAGCTATCTCAAGATATGGATGAAAGGATTAAATTAGTAAAGAAAGATTGTACTACTAATGCAAACAGAATTATGTGAAAAGAGAGCAGAAGTGTGACAGTAACTTAGTGAACCCCAAATAAATTTTGTTCTGGCAATGGAGAAGATGTTGAAAGTCAAATTAACTAATTCAAAACTGATTTTCAGGGTAAGATAGAAGTAGTGGGGTCAGAAGTAGGGGATAAATGTGTGGCCATAATTAATAAAAAAAAAAAATTAGAGATAGTTAATGACGAAGTGGATTGTAAATTTGTGGAGATAAAGAAAGCCAGTGAGGTAAAGTGTGTTTCATATGGTGCATGCATTGTGTCTATTGTAAATTCATTTGAGAGTTGTAGGAAATTTGATAATTTTGTACCACATAGCCAGAGCACCCTCTTGACTTCATTGGAAAATTTAATAGCTTGTCGATGTATGGAGTGATAAAGAAAAAAATGTCTTTTGTTGGGGGATTTATAAAATGGGGACTCAGTTGGGTAGCAGGGGTGGCTGGATCTTGTAGTTCATGGGAAGAATTCTGATTGTTATTTTTGAAAGAATATTGGTCTAAGAGTAAACAACAAACTATACTAAGTGACTTTTCATCAGATGAAAGATATGATTCTAGGAGAGGCATGATTAAAGGGACGGTACTAACAAATTGAAATATTTGGGCAGTGAAGCCATACTTATGGGTTTAGAAAATAAGTTACCACAAAAGGTTAGAAATTTTGATGAGAGAAACCAGAACACAGGTGATTGGCTAGTGAACAGGATGAGCAGGTCAGACCCGGGTAGAAGGAATTGGGGCCAAAGAAATAAATGATTAAACAGTGGTAATGATGGACAAAGGGTAGTAGAAGGAATTCCAGAGGCTGGGATGTGGGGAATTATCAGCAGGGTTATTCTGATCATTTAAACTAGGGTTTGCTCTGATTACTGCTCAAACCTGGGCAGGAAACTGGAGAGATCCACTTGTAAATAACAGTAATTTATTTCCAAGAAGTGTACATATGGATAATAGTAATAAGGCAGGTACAAAGTGTAAGTCATGTTCTGTTATAAGTGAAACTGTTCCAAGTGATTTTGAGGATACTAAGATTATGAAGGAATTTGGCATTATGATGGAACCACTACTGGTACACGAGGAGAGGAATGTTATAACTCTTCAGTATATAGAGCATCATAAAGTGGCTGGCATTTCATGCCAAATGGTAGCCATTTAGGTGAGGTAAAGAGTTTTAAGTGTCTTGCATTGTGGGCTAATTGTGGAGATAGAGAGGAGTTGATTCGCCAAGTTTTTGAAAGTGGTGGCAGTGGCAGTACTTCTGGTTCAAGTGACAGTTCAGATAACAATGAACCTAGTAGTGAGTCAAGTAGTAATGAAGATGAACAGGATGAGAAGTTATCTGATTTGTGCTTGATGAGGAAGATAACACAATAAGTAAAGAAAGGATTAGATAGGTAAGTGGACAAGGTCAGAAGGAAGAAAATTTAGAAGCTGATGATGAAGTACATAACAGAGAAGAACAAACTGTCTGTCACTTCTCTGTAACTGAGAATAGATTTGGTGATCAAGATGACAGTTTCTGTAGAGATGAGATTAATGAAGATCTACTGTACAAAGAAGAACATGAGCTAAGTACTAATTAGGTATGTCATCCTGTAGCTGTAGTTAATGTGTAAGGTATATCTGTTAAATGTTTGTTAGACAATACGTGGTATCCGAATTATAGGTGCAATTGGTAAAATGTCAAAGCATATTAAACAAGAAGTATTACTGACCACAGAACTTGCTGGTAGCAATTAGAGTGTAATTTTCTCATTATACTTGATCTCACAAACACTGTCCTGTTTGGGACTGAACTTTTATGTGTAAAGATGGTTATATGAAGTGTCTTTTTTTGAAAACATGAGTGCAACAGCATATGAGGAGTTAGACTTACATTAAGGTAGCTACTGAAATAGACTCTGTGGAGTCTGAAGAGGGAAGTATTAAAGTGAAGATAAGGAACAAAATAGAATAACTTGAAGGAATAACGACTAGTCAGAAACAGGATTTGGAAGAAATATTGTTACAGAATAGTAAGGCACTTTCAGACAAGCCTGGAGTGGTAAAAGACTTCAACACAAATTGAAATTTAAAGGACATGAACCATTTTTAAGAAACCATATATTATACCATTGGCTAGTAGAGATTCAGTAAGTGTGAAGATTAGAAATATGTTAGAATGGGGGATTATTGAAAGGTCAAATAGCAGGTGTAGTAATCTCTTGGTGCTTGTAAGGAAAAGGAATGGGGGTGTCACGGTTGTCCTGGATGCCAGGAAATTGAATGAAATTATTTCAAAAGAGAGTAGGAGACCAATACACATGGATGAAATTTTACAAAAATTCCATGTAAGTAGATTTTTGACTTATTTTGTTGTAACTTGTGGGTATTGGAATATCAGGCTGGTAAAGTAGTCTAGGAAGTTGTACAGCATTTTTACATAAAGGTAAATGCTATCAAAATTGTGTAGTGCCCTTTGGGTTAAACATATCTATTTGTGTGTTCGTTAGGGCAATTGATGAAGTGTTAGGGGATGAATTATGTAACAAGATAAGTATTCATCTTGATGTTATCTAGGCAGGTAATACTGACTGGTTTGAGCATTGCAAAATTTTGGATGAGGTCTTCAAAGCTATGTTGAAATGGGGAATGAAATTACAATTGAGTAAATCTGAATTTGGTAAAATTGCCTTTTCGGGTCACAAAATTAATGAAGAGGATATACAGACTGATCCAGAAAAACTTAGTGCTATTGCTGACTTTCCACCACCAAGAAATAAGAAGGAACAGAAAGTTTTTGGCATTCTTGGATATTATCAAACAATCGTGACACATCAGCCTTTCACCCTCCCTTGCCTAGCAAATCTACTAAAAAAGAATGTAGCATCGAATTAGACTAAAGAGTGTGAGGAGGCTTTTCAAAGTGCAAAGAAAGAATTGGTTGAAAGCAAATTACTTTATCATTCTGATTTGTCATAGCCTTTCTGTACGAGCATTGACTCAAGATTTTGTTGTCTGGGGGTCAAAGCTTTTCAACTAGTAACAACTGAACATGGAACTGAATACAGAAACATTGCATTTGAAAGTATAACTTTACATGCACATGAAAAGAAATACTATTATTTCAGAATTGGAAGCTTTGGTAATTGCTTTTAGTTTTCAAAAGTTTGAAACTATCTGTTGGGGCACAGAACTGTAGGATATAAAGACCACAAAGGTTTGAGTTTTCTGTAGCAGTGTAGACTGAAACATCAGAGGCTGACAAGGTGGGTCATATCGGCAAAAGTTTGATTTTTGAGATTTGTTATGTGGATGGGGTCAATAAAAGTGACCTGAAGAACAGAGTTCCAGGGTACAGAGAATCACAGCAGAGGAAATGAAATACAGTACTAATCTGACTATAGTGGATGCGAAAAGTTTCCACAGTTCATCTCTTGGCGCTTCTGGTCCCTGACCAGTAAAGTTTCTGAAGGCGAATCAAAGCTGGGCTGCAGTCTGAAGTGTTCTGCTGCAGTTCTTGAAGACTATAAGGGTTGTTGTGATTCACATTAGACTTGAAAACTCCCAAAACAATGTAATCACACACCAGTGGATCGTATGACCTAGGTGGCCAGCTAGGGCTGTGACCTGACTGGCCTCTACTAACAACTCCGTCAGTTGTAAAGATTGTGTAAACGTGCTCCAAGGTTTGGCCAGCTTTATGGGCAGTTACTCCATCCTGTTGGATGTAGCTGTAGGTCCTTTCCTCCTTTGTTAATGCTCCCACAAATGGTCATCTAATCATATCCACTCAGTCAGGCCACTTTTATTTGCCTCACCCTACATTAAATGAAAAGACAACATTATAGCTGATGCTCTTTCTAGGATTCCAGCAGATAGAAAAGACTGTGGCGACCCTGAGGATGATGGTGATCACATTAGGTTAACATGTAAGTGGTAAAAGACAAAAAAGTATTTAGAAAAAATTTGTAAACAAAGGAGAAGGGAACAGACATCAGAAATTTGTGGTAAGTTCCTATGGGACCAAACTGCTTAGGTCATCAGTCCATAGGCTTTCACACTACTTAATCTAACTTAAACTAACTTAGGCTACGGACAACACACACGCTCATGCCCGAGGAAGGGGTCAAACCCCCGACGAGGGGAGCCGTGTGTGCCATGGCAGGGTGCCTCAGACTACATGGATCCCCGTGAGGCAAAGGGAACAGAATGAAGATCAGGTGAGTCAAACTGTAGTACAACTCTGATAATGAACCAAAACTAAAACAGTACTATACCATACACAAAGGTTTACTATTTACAAGAAAAACTTTGGACAAACAGGAGTTGAAGCTGTGCTTCACAGAAAAGCATGAAAATAAGGTGATTGAATATCTTCATGAGAGCTATGAACATTATGGGATGAGGAAGACAGTAGCTAAGAGTCAGGAGACTGCATATTTTTAACAACTTTTGGAGGAGGGTTAAGCAGAGGTTGGAAGGGTGTGACAAATGTCAAAGGGCAGAGACCACTGGTGTACCTTCTAAAGGGCTAATGCATTCTCTTTTGCCTAACAAACTGGTGAAACTAATCGCTGTAGACCTCCTGGGGCCACCTCCGGTGGCTACAGGGAGTTGCAAACACATTTTTGTGGTGCTAGATACTTTCTCCAAACATGTAAAAATGCATCCAATCGAAACGGCTAATACCAAAATCATAGTTGAAAAATTGGAGACTTATCACTTTCCCATTGTGGGGAGTACCAAATTCATTATTGTCAGATAATGTGTCACAGTTTATTTCAAGAAGATTCTTGCAGTGTATGGGGATGTATAAAATTAAACATATGAAAATTTCAACATATTTTCCACAAGGCAATATGAGTGAGAGGGCAAAGAAGGAAATCATTAGTCTATGTAGAACCAGTTGTAGCAAAAAAACATTCAGCATGGGCTGGCCATATTCATTAGTTTGAAAATATTAGCAATAACTTATGGAATTAGTTTAAGCCCTGGAGGCTTCTCTTCTTTGGTGAAAGATGCATTATCAGAAAAGTGTAATTTCCAGCAATTACCATACTTGCCCAGGATGAAAAGATTAGGTTGCCAAAAGAAATGAAGGAAAAAGCATAAGGGAGAAAGAGAAGGCATGACGAGAATATTACACTGACTAGATTCAAGATTGGGGACTTGGTCCTCGTTAAGACAATAGAAAAACTGAGCAGGGTAAATGATGAAATCAAGAAGTTTGTCCATGCAGATCTTGGACCATTTAAAGTAATAATAGTTGCCCATGATAATGCAAATCTGCTAGCTTACACATAATCAGACAGAATTTTCAGCTTGAAAAATATAATTGATTTCAGGCAGTAAGGTGAGAGTGTGGACTGAGCAAAGAGAGAACATTTTTTGGAATTACGAAACTTGAATTTGGCTATTAGACTAGGGAACATGCTGAATCATAAATACATCTTCATCTATCTGGGCTTCAATCTCAAAATATTTGGTGTTAGGGTTCTGCTCCCCAACAGTTGGCTGTCTTGTAGAAAAGTTGCGAAATCTTTCATTTGGTGAATACCCCATCATGCTCTTTTTAACATTTACCTTCTTGCAACAGTTGTGATGCTTTTTGCCTCATTGAAGCAACTGTCACGCTTTGTTTTCCATAGCCAGGCTTGTTTATTTGTTTGTTCAGGAATAGAGACAAATTTTTCTGTGGGTGTGGGTAGAAGATTCATTATACTTTGATACAGTTATGAAAGATTGGTGAAAAGGTAATGTAATGAAAGGAGAGAACAACATCTAAAATGTTTTTATAGTATTAAGTGAAATGTTTATCCTCTGAGTAAGTGTCTGCAGAAGTTAATCTGTGTCAAAGTGTGTCACAATGTAGATGTCGTAAGATCTAATGAGTAAAAAGGTAAAATTTTTCTAAGTCAGTTGCATGTGATAGTGTTTAGAAAGTAATGTGTGTGAGAGAGAGAGAGAGAGAGAGAGAGAGAGAGAGAGAGAGAGAGAGAGAGAGAGAGAGAGTGAGTGTGTGTGTGTGTGTGTGTGTGTGTGTGTGTGTGTGTGTTTTTCCTACGCCTTTTAGTTCACAATTATGAGTAATACGATGGTGTGCAGTTAGTTAATGAAGTGATAAATAATGAGTGTCTGCTAAGTGATGAAGAGCAAACTTTTTGTAAATCACTTTAGGGTAAATTACTGAGGAGTATCATTCTTTGTAGTATTTTGCCAAGAAGCAAGGCGGATTTTTTTTTTTTCTCTAGTTAATGAAAGGAGGAAATAATGAAGTAATTTGTTATATATGAGGTAATGAAGTAATTTTAGAATCATGAATATGAGATAGTGAATCAACACTTAATGAAGTGGTAATGAGGAATGACAATGAATGTAATAAGTGAGGAATAAATGATTAGGGAGCCTGTCTTTGCAGTAGAATCATGTTGGTGGGTGCACTCCTCTAGTTAAAAAGGCTCTTAAAGAAAGTGTATGGTTTCGTTGCATCGATGGGTCATATTGACCATGATTAACACCATCTTTGAACTCTTATTGCTCTGCTGAGCCTCCATGTTAGTTTTTAGTTCTGTTCTGTAGCTCAAGATGTGTACACATTTATGACTAACTACGAAATATATCTCTATGTGGAATTTAGTGGGGATCGTTATTGCATTCGACCAATAATCGTATCCTTTTCCCATACTGGTGACCCCAAAGTTTCTACATCTTCCGTGACTTCCATGCTGGGTGTTGTAAACCAACAGGTTATGCGCATGATGCTCACCCAATGCTTTGTTCGAAGATTTGGAGGCCCAACTATAACAACCAGGCCACTCCAATCCTTCGCCAACAGCCAGCTCTCCACTAATCTACAGTGATTCACGATCTCAAACCAAGTTAACATCAAACTTTGTTGTTCTACAATGGTTGAGTCCTTCAACATTAACTCAAACAAAGGACTCAGGTTTCGTGTCGCCGGACTGTGCTCGCCAACATGTGAAATGTGAAGTGGATAATTTCCAGAACTGTGCAACTACCAATCAATCATGTAGTGTTCAAAGTGATCTACATTCACACATGTACTTTGACTCTCAACAGGCCGCAATGTCAGTTACAATCGTGCTGTGTGCAATGCTGCCATTTGTGCATAACGCACATGCTATCAACTGCTACCAACGTATTCTTCTTTGGACTCACTCACAAACTAATGATGGACATTTTCATGCACCAAATTCCACTTGCCCACCCACCAGATCTGTTGCTCAGTTTTTCGACCACATGGGCTCGAGCACATCTTAAAGCACTTCACCTTCCAGGAACATTTTACCACAACAATGCGATCTTCAGCAAGTTTCTCCAGTAATTTATAGTCCGACCACATGGAGTGTGTTCTCAATGTGCACAGAAAACTCACACTGTTGTCGCACGAAGTACCAACCCCCCCCCCCCCCCCCCCCCTGCACAGGGTCCCCCGATTCTGACTGTTTTGTCACTCGCCTCTCCCACAGTTCCGCCTGTGTCTGCTGTCCCGGTCTTCCATGTCATTTCTGAGGTGGACAATTTCAAATCTGTACCTCTAACCTCCAGTCCAATTTATGAGACCACCACACATGCTGCGCAACCACTCAGGTCCATGGTACCAACAGTGCCAGCCGCATTGTGTTTTCTCGACACGTCAAGGACAATCCAACCTGCTGTTGCTTCGGACGTGCTTGCCAATAACACACCTATGCCTATGGTGCCGGGATGCAGTATAGCCCCTTCTACCACGGATCAGAAGGGCTTCCAAGATACACCAAAGCCACCTCCATCCCCCCCCCCCCCTACCCCCGTCCATCTGCCCCCTTTATACAAGGACAACCCCGTATCATAGTTTGCACTTGTGGAGCATCTGTTCGAGTTACATCATGTGTCCGATGACAACTCTAAATTCCTATGACTAGTCACGCACCTCCATGATCAGTCAGACTTAATTTGTGATCTACTCCTACATCTACATCTACAATTATACTCCGCAAGCCACCCAACGGTGTGTGGCGGAGGGCACTTTACATGCCACTGTCATTACCTCCCTTTCCTGTTCCAGTCGCGTATGGTTCGCGGGAAGAACTACTGTCTGAAAGCCTCCGTGCGCGCTCTAATCTCTCTAATTTTACATTCGTTATCTCCTTGGGAGGTATAAGTAGGGGGAAGCAATATATTCGATACCCCAATCAGAAACGCACCCTCTCGAAACCTGGCGAGCAAACTACAGCGCGATGCAGAGTGCCTCTCTTGCAGAGTCTGCCACTTGAGTTTGTTAAACATCTCCGTAACGCAATCACGGTTACCAAATAACCCTGCAACGAACTGCGCCGCTCTTCTTTGGATCTTCTCTATCTCCTCTGTCAACCCGATCTGGTACGGATCCCACACTGATGAGCAATACTCAAGTATAGGTCGAACGAGTGTTTTGTAAGCCACCTCCTTTGTTGATGGACTACATTTTCTAAGGACTCTCCCAATGAATCTCAACCTGGTACCCGCCTTACCAACAATTAATTTTATATGATCATTTCACTTCAAATCGTTCCGCACGCATACTCCCAGATATTTTACACAAGTAACTGCTACCAGTGTTTGTTCCACTATCATATAATCATACAATAAAGGATCCTCCTTTCTACGTATTCGCAATACATTACATTTGTCTATGTTAAGGGTCAGTTGCCACTCCCTGCACCAAGTGCCTATCCGCTGCAGATCTTCCTGCATTTCGCTACAATTTTCTAATGCTGCAACTTCTCTGTATACTACAGCATCATCCGCGAAAAGCCGCATGGAACTTCCGACACTATCTACTAGGTCATTTATATATACTGTGAAAAGCAATGGTCCCATAACACTCCCCTGTGGCACGCCAGAGGTTACTTTAACGTCTGTAGACGTCTCTCCATTGATAACAACATGCTGTGTTCTGTTTGCTAAAAACTCTTCAATCCAGCCACACAGCTAGTCTGATATTCCGTAGGCTCTTACTTTGTTTATCAGGCGACAGTACGGAACTGTATCGAACACCTTCCGGAAGTCAAGAAAAATAGCATCTACCTGGGAGCCTGCATCTAATATTTTCTGGGTCTGATGAACAAATAAAGCGAGTTGGGTCTCAAACGATCGCTGTTTGCGGAATCCATGTTGATTCCTACATAGTAGATTCTGGGTTTCCAAAAACGACATGATACTCGAGCAAATGACGTCAGAGATATAGGTCTATAGTTTTGCGCATCTGCTCGATGACCCTTCTTGAAGACTGGGACTACCTGTGCTCTTTTCCAATCATTTGGAACCTTCCATTCCTCTAGAGACTTGCGGTACACGGCTGTTAGAAGGGGGTAAGTTCTTTCGCGTACTCTGTGTAGAATTGAATTGGTATCCCGTCAGGTCCAGTGGACTTTCCTCTGTCGAGTGATTCCAGTTGCTTTTCTATTCCTTGGACACTTATTTTGATGTCAGCCATTTTTTCGTTTGTGCGAGGATTTAGAGAAGGAACTGCAGTGCAGTCTTCCTCTGTGAAACAGCTTTGGAAAAAGGTGTTAAGTATTTCAGCTTTATGTGTGTCATCCTCTGTTTCAGTGCCATCATCGTCCAAGAGTGTCTGGATATGCTGTTTCAAGCCATTTACTGATTTAATGTAAGACCAGAACTTCCTAGGATTTTCTGTCAAGTCGGTACATAGAATTTTACTTTCGAATTCACTGAACGCTTCACGCATAGCTCTCCTTACGCTAACTTTGACATCGTTTAGCTTCTGTTTGTCTGAGAGGTTTTGGCTGCGTTTAAACTTGGAGTGAAGCTCTCTTTGCTTTCGCAGTAGTTTCCTGGAGTGAAGCTCTCTTTGCTTTCACAGTAGTTTCCTAACTTTGTTGTTGTACCACGGTGGGTTTTTCCTGTCCCTCACAGTTTTACTCGGCATGTACCTGTCTAAAAGGCATTTTACGATTGCCTTGAACTTTTTCCATAAACACTCAACATTGTCAGTGCCGGAACAGAAATTTTCGTTTTGATCTGTTAGGTAGTCTGAAATGTGCCTTCTATTACTCTTGCTAAACAGATAAACCTTCCTCCCTTTTTTTATATTTTATTAACTTTCATATTCAGGGATGCTGCAACGACCTTATGATCACTGATTCCCTGTTCCGCACATACAGAGTCGAAAAGTTCGGGTCTGTTTGTTATCAGTAGGTCCAAGATGTTATCTCCACGAGTTGGTTCTCTGTTTAATTGCTCGAGGTAATTTTCGGATAGTGCACTCAGTATAACGTCAACTCAATGCTCTGTCCCTACCACCCGTCCTAAACATCTGAGTGTCCCAGTCTATATCTGGTAAATTGAAATCTCCACCTAAGACTACAACATGCTCTCACCACCACCTCCAACAAAGTACGAGTTCACAAAGAAAACAATATTGGACTGACTCACCTGCTCACCACAAGAATTAATCATCAAGCTCTTGTACGAGGAGCACCTGAGGGACCAAACGCCAGCATAACTCAGGCACCAACTTCGATTACTTGTGAGTGAACATACGATGCCGGACATTACTCTGTGGGCAGTATGGTCCGCCAAGTTGCCTACTGACCTGCGGATTCACCAGCTACTGCACTCCTTTGAGTCAATCGGCTCTCGTCTTTGCATTGCAGACCAGCTGTATGCACTGCTACGACAACACCACCAGCAAACCACTCACCACTGGTTGCACAACTCTCCTGTTTACCGGCCATCTGCGGGCAGAGGCAGAGCTTGCTCCAGCTCCGCACTGTGTACACCGCCTGGCAGTATCCACTTGATCTCTCCTCTGTCTGAGCTCTCAAGAATCGCCCACGCACCATACGTGGCAGTATACATCCCGGAACAAATCAATGAGAACAAGCCTCCTCCACTACCGCAGTCGCCGCCACCACCACATCTGGCTCATCCATATTGTTGGTACCACAAGATTTTCGGCAATGATGCCAAGAAGTGTCAATTACCTTGCCAGCACCCAAACGCCGACTGCAGGATCTAGAAGATGCCGACTCCTGTGGGGAACCTCACAGGCATCCTCACACATTGCACTCCGTCCACTCATCCACTGGGCAAGCGGCATTTATACATGACCGACATTTCATCACGACTCGTCTTCCTAGTTGACACAGGTGCTGACATGTCTATCATACCCACATCATTGGCTCCTCCCACCTTTTCACCGACAAGGTCACTTCTACGAGCTGTCACTGCATCAACATTACAAACCTCAGGCTTTGTCAAAGTTATGGTGCACCTATCTCATTCTCTGTGCTTTCCAGGACTTTCTACAATGCCGACAATGATGAACCAATTCTCAGTATGGATTTTTTGTCACATTACAAACTCTCTCCAAACGTGGTTTAGGGCTCAGTGCTACAACATCCCACTAACACTCAGATACTGTGCTCCCACACTTACGCTCCATGTTCTGTTTCTCTTGTGACATGTGAGTTAGTACGCGAGTGCTCTGCCCTCACGGGCGACATTGTGACTTGCATCACTAACCTCTTATCAGAATATGACTCGGCAGCACAATTCCGCTGAGAAAACAATGAGCTGAAACAACGAACAGCACACACAACAAGCTCGTCGTGGCTCGTACCTTGCTGCTGAAACTGCAGTCCACAGTGCTGCCACCTAATTGTGTTTCTCCAGCAGACACCAGCTCGGACACTCAGCAGGTTACTCCAAAAACATTTAATTGCGTGTGAAGATTCGCATCTGATAGACACCGTACCCCCGACATGCTTGCCACGTTCAGTGCCATGCATTTCAAATAGTGCTTCTAACGACAGTCGTGCACGATACAACCACGCCCACCATGCAGGCAGCCGCCCCGCGTGTTGATAAACATTCCTCCTCTCTTGCATGCCAGCCATGTGACTCGGTGGCCATTGCTGTTCCCCACGTGATGCCAACGACTCTCACACCAGTGCCGGTTACCCACGGCAAGGCTGACAACAGACAGTCGCTGCGCGTCCCAACCCGCTCCGTGCGGCATGGACAGCTGACCTCTCCAGACAAGCGCATGCCGCGCTCACGTAATAGGCATGTGACTTTCGTGCTGCCTTTCCCCACTTGCAATGAAACAGTTTGAGGATGATCTTTAACCATAATGTTGAACATTGTCTCGCCCCACCAGAGTACTTAAAAGGTGCCTATGTAGGGTGATTGCAGAGGTCGTCTAATGGGATCATCCCTGAGCATAATGTGGGAGCAAGTGTTGAGTGCAGTTGGAACGTAAGTGTCCGGCGGGGAATGGCCGATAGGCGGGTGTACCCGCGCATGTTTGAAGTGAGTGCGCATGCAACTAATGAAATCTGGGGAGGGGGGAAAATCCTCGGGTGCTTGAGGCAGGATAAGTTCCCCTGGTAGGACTGGGTTTTCCCCGCAAACGAATTCAGAGATGGTTCCCTGTAATCTGGTTTAAAGGTCGAATGGAGACCAAGTAACACCCAAGGAAGCACCTCAGACCAGAGGCACTCGTGGAACCTGAGGGCAGGTTTGAGGGTGCGGTGTCACCGTTCAGCTAACCTGTTTCTTTGTGGGTGGTAGGCTGTTGAATGAATTTTTTTAATACCACAGATGTTACATAAAATGGTGAACAAGGCAGACTCAAACTACTGACCCTGGTCGGTGGTGATGGTTGTCGGGCAACCGAACCTGGCGATCCAAGAGGAGACGAAACCTTGGCCACAGTTTCAGCGGTGATTTTAGGTAAAGGAACAGCTTCCACCGAGCGAGACATTCCATGCAAGTATGTGGCAATTTCGAGTAGTAATAAGAAAACATTTGAAAATGTGAGCAGGTATCATATTTTAATTAAAGAACTGTTTTTTTTTATTTTTTTACACCAAATGTGAAAATTTTGGATCTAATTTCCATGTATATAATTTGTATTACAGTAATCTGTGATTATGTACTGAACAGAGACTTGCTATCTTATACAGAGTAAAGAAATAGGTTAATGAAGCTTTTTCTTACACGTGCAAGTGTAAGGAATGTTAGTGTACTAAAGTAGACATTTGTTTGCTTCTGTTTTCCATGTACGTTGACGAGGAGGACCTACCTGCAGAGAGTAGGACAGACTTGGTACAACCAGTTGGACCTGTAAGTTGTGGTGGACTCTGATTCAGCCAGTTGAGTTTGTTAATGTTTCAGTGGAAATGTTGGCTACTATAATGAATAACCATCCTCTAATGGAAAAACTGGTATCAGCCGACGTTGGGTAAGATCAGTTTGGATTCCGATAAAATGTTGGAACACGTGAGACAATACTGACCCTACGACGTATCATAGAAAATAGATTAAGGAAAGGCAAACCTACGTTTCTAGCATTCGTAGACTTAGAGAAAGCTTTTGACAATGTTGGCTGGAATACTCTCTATCAATTTCTGAAGGTGGCACGGGTAAAATACAGGGAGCGAAAAGCTATTTACAATTTGTACAGAAACCAGAAGGCAGCTATAAGAGTCGAGGGGCATGAAAGGGAAGCAGTGGTTGGGAAGGGAGTGAGACAGGCTTGTAGCCCATCCCTGATGTTATTCAACCTGTATATAGAGCAAGAAGTAAAGGAAACAAAAGAAAAATTCGGAGTGGAAATTAAAATCCATGGAGAAGAAATAAAAACTTTGAGGTTCGCCGATGACATTGTAATTCTGTCAGAGACAGCAAAGGACCTGGAAGAGCAGTTGAACGGAATGGACAGTGTCTTGAAAGGAGGATATAAAATGAACATAAACAAAAGCAAAAATAATGGAATGTAGTGAATTAAGTCAGGTGATGTTGCAGGAATTAGATTAGGAAATGAGATACTTAAAGTAGTGAATGAGTTTTGCTATTTGGGGAGCAAAATAACTGATGATGGTGAAAGTAGAGAGGTTATAAAATGTAGACTGGCAATGGCAAGGAAAGCACTTCTGAAGAAGAGAAATTTGTTAACATTGTGTATAGATTGAAGTGTCAGGAAGTCGTTTCTGAAAGTATTTGTATGGAGTGTAGCCATGTATGGAAGTGAAACGTGGACGATAAATAGTATAGACAAGAAGAGAATAGAAGCTTTCGAAATGTGGTGCTACAGAAAAATGCTGAAGATTAGATGGGTAGATCACATAACTAATGATGAGGTATTGAATAGAACTGGAGAGAAGAGAAATCTGTGGCACAACTAGACTAGAAGAAGGGATCGGTTGGTAGGGCATATTCTGAGACACCAAGGGATCACCAATTTGGTATTGGAGGGCAGCGTAGAGGGTAAAAATCGTATAGGGAGAACAAGAGATGAATACACTAAACAGATTCAGAAGGATGTAGGTTGCAGCAGGTATTGAGAGATGAAGAAGCTTGCACAGGATAGAGCAGCATGGAGAGCTGCATCAAACCAGTCTCTGGACTAAAGACCACAACAACAAGAATAAATGAAATTACAAAATTTCTGGCCTACTTCACATTATTAATTGCACAGTCTAATGCTAATTATTATATTTGCTTCTGGATTTATTTGTAGTGTTCTCCTGTTGAGAAAGTTTGTAAATTCTTTAGCTTTGTAAATTCTTTGGAAATTGTGAATACTGCAGAATGTAAGTAGTGGTGGGCATGCCTCTGATGGAAACGCACATGTTTAGCTAAACATGTCAACAACAATGTAAGTTTTGGTGTGATTTAAGTGAAAATTGCTGGTGTGATTTAGAAGAATGGGATAAAATAAAAAGGATATCATAGCAACAGGCAAATCTTCATCAGTTATTTAGTGCAACAAGAACCCACTACATTAAATCAAAATTTTCAGCAGCAAGAATGTACTCCTAGACACAACAAGATTTCGAGCCAGCAACAACAACAACAACAACAAGATAATCAAGATAAGTAAAAAAAGTTCTTTTGTAATGCTACTCCTCTCGAAGTTTTCAAAATTTGTGCATAGAATGAGAAATTTAATAGTGATGTGTGTGAGTGTAAGATTACAAGTGGGGACATCAACCATGAGAATTTCATATAATATCAACAATGACAGACCAGATGAATTGAAAGGACATCAAAAAAGCTGAGTACAAACGATTTGTGAAATTAATACTTCTTGGTGGACTTGTGTGTTTGCTAGCAAAACGAATAGAGGTGAGGGTCATGGAGATGAAGTGAAAGTGTAGAAAGCAAAGAAACAGTGAACACCAATATTATGCAGTTGATTCTGGCAAAATTGAGTGCAGTTAATGATCAGTAAATAGAAATAAAAACAGATAACAATAGCAAATTTTGTGCAGTCAATGATCGGTTAATGGAAATATGATCTGAAAACAACCATAAAATGGACAGGGTACAATACTAAATAGACCAACTAAGTAATCAGGTTTCAGAGCTAAAAAGTGGATTGCCAGATGGTTTAAAAAGTGTGAATGAAAAAGTTGATGTATTAGATAACAAATTTATTGTTTTGGATAATGAGCTAGTTGCATAATCTTTGCAACAGGAGAAGAATGTTAATGATGTCAGAGTTCAACAGAAGGTCATGGAGGAAAAAATGGAATAGAACTTCAATAGTTTAGATCGAAAAATTTTAAATGTTGAAAACAGTATGCTAACTAATGTAAATATTTTAGGACAAAAATTTCAGTACTGCAGGAGAATTGTATTCACAACAATCTGTACTCAAACAATGCGTGATCCAACATTCCAATTAAAAGTTTTACGTCAGACAATTTACATCCAGTGGAGTTTTTACACCACTGTAGAGACAGTTTTGTGTCAGGCGTGAGTGATGACCAAAAGATTAAATTTGTTAAAAGATGTCTTGAAGGCAAAGCTCTGTCATGGGTAAATCTAAATTGAAGTCCGTGGGCAACATACTGAAGTTTTGAAAATGTTTTTTAAATAAATTTTGGTCAGAAGCTGAACAAGGGAGAATTAAAATGGAATTTCTGAATGGCCCAAATCATAGGAATAGGGATGGTACACTGAAACAGTTCTGCAAGAATCAACTTGAAAATTAGCACACTTTGACAGGCCATTTGACAAAATGACATTAATTGATGCACTAAAAAGGAGATTACCAGAAAGGTTGCAGTGGGATTTAGTGCACGGATCAGATGATTGCCTTGAACAATTTTTACAATATGTTGACAGGCTGGATACGACAGTAGAAAGGAGCATGTACCATGATAATCAAAATGATAAAGATCACAATGGTAATAGCTACAGAAATGGAGATCAGGGTCAAAATGGTATAGAGACAGAAATTTTGAACATCAGCAGAATAGAAACAATGGGGATAACCATGCACAATTTAATAGGAAAAACAACCATAGAGGCAACTACTTGAGAAATGGCAGTCTGCCTCAATGAAGGTCCATAGTTTTGGGGTGAGGAAGCACAACAAGCACAGAACCCGAATTTACACTTACAATTAGACAATAATATCAATATTAATAATGTGGCACAAGTATCTGAAATTGGACAGAAGGAACATAAGATTTCTCATTTATGTTGTGATCAAAAGTATTGGGATACTATGTTTAACTACAGTGATGTAGGTACTAATCACAAACCAGAATGTGAGAGTAATGAGAATTTTGATGTAGTGTGTACTAATGAAAAACAGTCTTATTGATGTATGTAAATCAGGTGATGACTGTATTGCATCCGAATTATGTGGTATTTTTTATGTAGATATGAATGAGAGCTGTGAAATAACTGAGATTGGTAAGTCTGAGACTGATAGCTTACTGCAAATGAATGTAGGTGAGGTGTGTGACTTTGATAGAGATAAGATGTGTGCTGTTGTTGAAGAAGTAATTTTGGAAGAATGACGATGACGATGACGAGTATCAGGTATTTGTGGAGTTTAAGAATGATGAAGTTTCAGAGTTATTTGTGAATAAAGGTAAGGTAAGTAATGTATGTTTTTCATTAATGTCATTCGGAGTAATGGTCCAAACAGTAAAGGTGAGTTATCTGCATGCCTGGAGAATAAAGGTGAAAACATTTTGAAGTTAGTTTGGGACCAGATCAATGATAACATAGATAAACATGCATTCTGGAATAAGTTAGCTGTGGTTTGTCAAAATTTGTATCCAAATTGGTGGAATGGAGTGAAAGAAGATTTAAGCAGGAAGTGTAATTTTGACAGTAATGGATTTTGTGTTCCTTCTGTAATAAGTGATTTTAGTTGTGCTATGTAATCCATTCTTTGTGTTCAATCTATACCCGATAACTTGAGTAACCAAAGTAATACTATGATACCAGTAAAGTTGATAAAGTCCTGTAAAAACAGTTTGGATGTAGCATTTGATGGAGTTGAAAGTGATCTTTTACATTAAGTGTCTAATTACAGAGATGATGATTCAGACTTCGGGTGTCCTTACATTAAGACTGATCAATGGGAAGGGAACTGTTTGATTGACACAGGTAGCCCAATTTGTGGCATATCTGCACAATTTAGAGACAAGATTAAGTATAGTAAGAATATTGTGGAAATGTTCACTGCATGTGTAAAGATGAGAGGAGCTACTGGTAAGCAAAGCAAGTACATAAAATGTCAAATACTGTTAATGTTTAGTATAGAGGTCCAGACGGTTGAACATGGATGCTTAATGATCCCACCCTAGAAGAAAATACACACCACATTTGTAGATTTTAAGACTATATAATTGTGTTTTGTTTGTCATGAATGTAGTATGTAAGATCATGTGATTTCTAAAGTTCTACCTTATCTATTGACTGAGTTTAAAACTATGATACAGTATACGATTACGTTTTGTTATAGATTTGTGATTTAGAATTTGATACATATATGCCATAAAACTAAGTGAGTAGATCCCTTTAGAATTTTGAAATGGGAGAATGGTGACAATTTGTACTGTAAAAATTAGGAATAGGATTTTAGTACATCTGTGTATCTTTTTTTCATTGCACTTAACTCTGTTTCATATGTTAACACCTTTTAATCTCACCTGACATAAATACCACATAACTGATTTTGGAAAATGAAGAGAGAGAGAGCATATGCCGTGAGATGTGAAGAAGGTATTGAACAGAATATTTAGTTCACAAAACAATGTTTCAGGATTTGATGTGAATGCTAGACAGGAAGTTACCTATCAGTTCAACTGCATGATGAGAACTCTAGGGAGGAAGTTGAAAGATGTGGGTGGATCCACTCACCACACTGCTGTATGCTGCTGGACCAGTCGACTTACAAGAGATCATAGGTGCTGGGTAATGTAATTGAGCATCTGCGAACTACATCAGTGTTGTGTCTGAAATTTGTAAATTGTTAGCCGAGACTGCCAAAATGTAAATCTATATTTTTTCAAATAGGGTGATTGACTCCCCATTACACTACGTCACTTTAAATAAGTACTTTTTTTAAACATTTGTAAACGAACCTTCTAGGTCACTATGTACGTAGGTTAGTTTGTATGGACAATTAATAAATAGTGTGAAAGATGTTTACTAATATAGACAATATAACAAGATGTAAACATGTCAGCTTTCATACACTGATTTTGGTCCTCAAGCTGCTAGATCATGTCATAATTCAAAGCTAACTATGACTCTGTTTACCTGTATTTACCGTGAGTACTGCTATATTGTATCTGGTTGTAACTTGGGGCAAACGTGTGCGCGCGCGTGTGTGTGTGTGTGTGTGTGTGTGTGTGTGTGTGTGGGCGCGCACTCTGTGTCAAAACATTTTTTGCTGGTTTGTACCCAGAGTGGTTTGGATTCATAGGTCAGTCCCCATACCATAAGCTTAGGCCCTAATCATTTTTCATTATTTTGTCCTTTCATGAATCAACATACCCTTAAATTCTCTTGTTTTTTGTGGCTGACTGATTTTGTACCCTCTTCCTACTCTTGGTCGAGTATATTCTTCTGGTCTGTGCCCATTGTCGTGAGTTTTTTTAGTCGGCTCACTCATCATAACTTAGGCTCTGAAATTTCTCTCTTCTCTTTTGAAGATTTTGAAGGTGTGATTTTATGGATGTAAACTTACAATTTGTAATTCTAGTAATTTACATTGTCTCTATATTTATTTCTATAGTTTAGCATTGCAATGTTGTAGTTTTGATGTAGTGTTAATTGTCTTGTGACAGGCTGTTCAACAGATCTGGGAATCTGAATACCATGTCCTGATATATGTATAGATTATGACTCGTATAGTACATATTTCTCTTATGTTTTCTGTAACATGTGACTTATCAGATGTCTCTATACATCTATATTCTATCTTTTGGCATCAATTTGTACACTGTTTTCAGACCCTATAGTCTTTCACAAAATATTGTAAACACATTGTTTCCAAATTTCGTGAGGGAGACATTGTAAAGGGACATCCTCCTATAATATTACCCTTACTCAACATAAGTTATCGATACCGAAAATACTTTCTACCTTTTAAACAGGTTAATATTATCTCAGCTGTTTAACTAAAAGAATTTCATCTGTTTTGTGTACAATGTATTATATTTCAGGTATTATATTTCAGGCTATAATGTATAAAAAGAAATTATTTATTACAATCGATATGTATTAACTCTGTATGTACAGTTAAACAGTTACAATTACTTTTCTTTTAGAAACATTTGAAATTACGAAATATTTGATACACTTAAAATTCAAATTTTTAATAGCACAATCTGTTGATATTTATTAAATTTATTTCTTGATTCATTTATGAAATAATGATATAACATGGTGAAGATTCTTCTTTTGTCAAGAAAGTTTGCAAATGCTTTTTGTTTTGTAAACTCTTTGGAATATTGTTAGTACTGCAGAATGAGTTAGTGGTGGGTGTGGCTCTGTTGGAACCGGACGTGTTTTTGTTTGGCAATAACAATGTAATTTTTGGTTTCATGGAAGTGGAAATTGTAAAGACAGTGTGATATAGAAAACTATGACAAAAAACCAGCAGGATTACTTAAAACAAAACCATTCATTTGGAACCTATAATGCTATAAATTTCAGCCTCAAGAATCAACCTCTAGATGTAACAAACTGTAGCAAACTACGAGAAAATGAAGATAAGTAAAAAAGTTTATTTGTAAATCTTACTCCTCTTGAAGCTTATTAAATGAAGTTAATTATTTTGAAGAGTCACAAGCAACAAATGATGTGAGGGAAGGTAAGATTACAGCCCATACAAAGACCCAATTTTTACACAATCCAATCTAGCCACTGTCATGAATAATGATAATGATGATGAAATTATGATGACAACACAAACACCCAGTCCCCGGGCAGAGAAAATATGTCCACGGTGTGTCACTGTTCTGCTATCACACCTCCAGTATCACATTTCCCAGAACTACATCACTCGTCCTACGCTCTGAATATCTGCTGTCATTGGCTGGTGAGATCACAAGAATGAGCTGACTGGCTGACGAAACTGCATCCCACACGCACAATCTTGATTTCACTGCTTTGGAAGCTACCCTTCTGTAAATGGTGGAATTCGTCTTTATACTTTCGTAATACGAAAACATGCTGCACATCAAATATCTTTTCAGAACACATTGTTTTTAGCTGGGTTTTGTTTCTGAAAGTGCCAGGAAGTTCTATGCTGGTGTATAAAACCTTCACCATGCAAAGGATTGATAAGATTTACAGCTCTGAGGGAAAGTAATGTCAAATGGGGTTACTTGGGACTGCAGCCCGACTTGAGAGAGTACAAACCCATACTTTGGAATATCTTTAACATGAATTACATGTGTGAGAACTTTCCAGAACACAACAGGCAACTGCAACTCAATGTTTATTTGCAAGATATACACTTCTCCACAAAATATCAAGGTGGGGGTGTAACTGATGTTGGATTTATGTGATGCACTTTATTTTCTTGAAAAATACACTTAAAAAGTTTGTGTGCTTCAGCTGAGTTGATGAAATTATAAGGCTGAACATATCATAGTTTTGTAACCCCACTTTCCATCAACATCAAAGATGCCTTGTATTTTGCATTGCTGCCAGTCTAAGCCAGTAAAATTTATTTAAGGACTTTTCAGATGATAACCTGCAACTTGCTTGGGATGCTGTGAAGAAGAAAGAAATGTCAATAAGGATAGCTGCTGAGATGTACAGTGCACCCTAGAGTACTATTGCTCATAGAATACCTGCCAAAAATACCAAAACGTATGTGTATCCATGTGTTTTATCAACAGATGATGCAGAAATATTGACAGATTCCTCACTCCTGATTGCAGACTGGGGTTTCCCTTGGACTGAGTATGATGTGCTACTAGTTGCTGAAAAATAGGTCGACAACATCGGTATGCAAGATCAAGATTCAAAAGCAACATGGCTGGTGTTGACTGGATGAAATCATTTCTGAAGGCACAACCTGTAACTGAAAGTGAGATTAAGTGAGAACATCACGCAAGCCAGAGCTGCCAATAACAAACTACTTTAAAACATCAGAGGTAACACTAAATGACATACCTATTGAGACCAATTATGATGAGACCAACTTTTGTGATAATCCAGGAAGGATGAAATTTATTGTTCGGCTGACCTGCAAACATCCAGAACAATTGGTAGACTCTTCCATGTCAAACACATCAGTAATGTTTGCTGGAACAGCTAGTGGACATTCACTACCCTCTTATACTGTTTGTAAAGCAGATTGCCTACATTAAACTTGGATGAAAGGAAGACCTCAGGGAGCAAGATGAAATATATCAAAATCTGGGTGCTTTGATGGCCCAATTTCTGAAGATTGATTTTTTTACCTTAGCTTTACCATATTTGAAATCCTTAGGAGATGGACGAAAGGATAGTATTGTTGACAATCTCCCAAGTCATATTTCCATAAGAGTGATGCAAGAATGTGAGAAAAGCTATATCAAATTTGTTCCACTGTCTTCCAATGCAACACACGTCAGCCATTAGACCTAGCTTTCTTCATACCCTTAAAAGCTGAATGGCGAAATGTACTAGAAGAATGGAAAAACAAACATTGTGGAACAATTCCTAAGGACACCTTCTTACATCAGTTGAAGAAGTGTTTAGATTGTCTTCCTAAGGAAGCAGGTGAGTATGTAATAAGCGGATTCTGGGCAAGTGGAATCAGGCCTCTAGATGCACAACAAGTGCTGGGGAGGCTATCAAAAAGAGCTCTGAAGAGAGTTACTGGAAAGCATCACTGCAAGAATTTTTGCGTGAAACTCAGACTTCTGAAACTGAAATACCGAAGAAGTGACAGACACTTCAGAACACTACACATCAAAGGTGTCCATACTGAGGAGTGTAGAATTGCTGACTCCACTGAAGTAAAAAATGGGGGGCAGCTCCTATTTAGTTCTGCCTGAGACCCAAAAACAGAAGCAATGGAACAATAATGACTCAGAGTATGAATCTAATAATGAAACAGTCTCAGTTCATGACATTTGTGATGAATTAGATTTTGATAATTCTGAGGCATAAGGTGAAGAATGTGATGAATGGTTTTGGGGACCCAATGCAAATGATGACAATATTTGAAGAACTCTCTGGAAACAACCAACCAAGTGTTAAAGATTTTGAGATGATTAAACTCATACATGATGCAAGTACCAACAAACAAAAGGAAAAGTTTTTTCTAGGGCAAGTGCTTTCAATAGAAACTGATGGAACTCATCAGTGCAAATTTCTTCATAGCTACCAAGGAATGAAAATCACTATATTTGTATTTCCTACAGTTGATGACATAGACTGTGTTACAACACATCAAATAATGAAGGTTATTGTGCCAATTAAAGTAATGAGTTGGGGTAGATATGTATCCAGTATGCTTGGCCATATTTGAATCAAGTGTGATAGTCTGTGTTTAGATCTAAAGTGTAATAAAGGTGTTTTAGATTGGCAATTAATCAATGATTTCTCTTATTGATTGTTTCTGCAATGCCTCAAATGACCTAAATATAGTTTAACTTGGGACTCAGACATCAAGACATAGGAAAACTATCGAGATTAAGTTTCTGTCCCAAGTCACCCCATCTCAAAGGTATCTTGGGACAGCAAGAAAAATGTACTTTTCAGGCATAAGCAAAAGATAAACATTCATTCCATGATGAAAACTAACTGGAATATATGGCTACTGGAGTCTATACACAATCAATGTGTTGGTGCTTCTTAATTTCTAAGGTGTACAGTAATTTGAAAAATGAGACTGTCTCAAGTAACCCCGTTTGAAGGTATATTGTCACTTAATACAGAAAAAAATGTAGTTTCATCTGGGAAAAGTGTATTTTCACCCAAGAAAAAGTGTATTTTTAACAATGAATTTTTTTCTTGTCCACAGATACACACTAAATCTACATCTGTCAATTACTCTCAAACCAAAGTAACATACTGTATCCTCCCTACCAAGAAATCGTCAATCTAGTCATAAATTTAACTTGATACACCACACAACTGTGCCTTCAATAATGGGTATAGGAGTGGTACTAAGTCAAATGCTTTTTTGAAGTTAAAACGTACTGTGTCTACCTGACTGTCTTTATCTACAGCGTTCAGGATGTCACATAAGAGTAGCACAAGTTGTGTTTCATGTGATAGATGTATTTGGAATCCATTCTGGCTGTCATGGAGGAGCTTGCTATGATCAGAATACCTCCTTATATTTGAGCTCATAATATGTTCTAAGATTCTACAACTAATGGATGTCAATGATACTGGACAATACCCTGTGGATTATTTCTGCTGCCCCTCTTGCAAACAGGTGTAACCTATGCTTCCTTCAAACAACTGGACACCATGTTCTTTCCTTGGTATCCGTACTATATTTTGAGTAAAAGATAGGTAATGCAACTACGGATTTTGTGCAGAACTCATTTTGCACACCATACACTTCACAGCTGTTGAGAAGAATAATTTTCAAATACATTGTCGCTATTTTCATCCACAAAAAAAACAGCTACTGAATTAAAGACTGATGTGGCTTTGTATAGAACTGATGATGCTGCATACCTGCAACTTCGTACTCAGCTGTCAACATTTAAATATAACGAAAGGACCTTATTTTTTTAAATACATCTGAAAACTTTATGAGCAAATGCACAGTACAGTTTTATAAATCCGTAAGATGTGAAATGCATTCCAAACTCAGGTAACAATTTTCCCAGTCAATTTAGCTGATAGAGTGATACATACATAAACCTGCCATTTTTGAAGCAACCACTTAGAAAGCAACTGTTACATTCAGTACTTTCAATCCTTAATTAAGTATGTTTGATGGTAATACAGTGTCAACAGTGATCCATTTTTTAAAGTGTGGAAGACTAACTTAGTATGGATGAGATTGTTGAAAAATTAGAAACTATGGGGGTTTAAAGTTGCGGATTCATTGCCATAATAATTTGTTTGTAGTTGTATAACCATATAATAAAGAAGAAAGAGTATAATACATGAGTTGTTTGGTGGAAAGTAAGTTTTAGTTGTGATAATGACATAACATGACATGGCTAGTAACATATACTGCTTCAAAAATGCACTTTGTCAGAATTTTAATGATTCAAAATGCAGATACATACCAACTGTCAGGAAGGTTATCCTCAGCCAACTACATCGGTCTAGGAAAGGAATTACAACAATTTAGTGTATCTTGAAATCTAGATCATACCTTGTTTGCATACAAGCAGTAGCCTTGAGCACTCACTTTCCGTATAAGAGAGACGTCTAAGTTGAACTTTGTTGGGTAAATCTTTCTAAGTAATTATATGAAAACAAAAATAGTTAAAACAATTATGAAAAGTATAGATTGCTATTCATCATAAAGATGACACATTGAAATGCAGAAAGGCACAATGAAAAGGCTGCTACACACTGACCTGTCAGCCAAAGTCTTCTTCAGATAAGAAATAAAAACATACACAATCACACAAACAGGTGCACCTCATGCACATGACAGCTATCTCCGGCTGCTCTGGCCACACTGCCAGCACAATAAGGACAGGTAAAGGAAAGAAGATTATGTTTAACAACCCACTGACAACAGGGTTATGTGAGATTGGGAAGAAGCACAGACTGTGAAAGGATAGGAAAGGAAATCAACAATGTCCTTAAAAAAAGTACTGTCATTCACCTTAAACAATTAACTGAAAGCACAGAAAACCTAAATCTAGATGGCTGGACAGGGTTTTGCACTGTCATCCTCTCAATCTTAAGTTCAGTGTCCTACCACCATGCCATCTTCCAGGTTAAGTGGACTGGCAATAAGCAAGTTATGAGAAGCAAATATCTGGGAGAGGCTAATGATACATGTATTGAGCAACTTGGTGTTAGAGAGGCTACATGGATGGGGTGACAGCTGAAGTGGAGATACCGTTGCTTGGTAGCTGGTTTGGTGCAACCAAGCTTAGATGAGGGCTTAATGACAAGATAAATTTTAGTTGGGAAAAAGACGTAAGCTGCTGCAGGAAATGGAAGAGTTCTTCTTCATAATGACTCCGGATCACAAAGATGTAATCAATGAATCTGTACCAAGCTGTATTGTTATCAAAGCTATCAGCTCTGTGATCTAATTTGTAATTTTATTGGCAATACAGCAATTATGCTCCCTGTAGGTAAAGGCTGGCTAATTTTTATCTCTGATCCATTTTCTAACTGGCTGTAAAGAGTAATTAATTTATTGCACAAGCAGTTGCTTACATTAAGTGACCAAAGTAGTTTCACACTTGCCTAACAACTGTTGAGAATATTTCACCCGCCCATCTGCTATACTAAGGTGTATTCAACTTTGTTCTGATATCATAGCAACATATCTGTTTCACAGGCATACTTTTAATCACACAGGTAAACATTTTAAGCAGAATTACAGCCTGTTTTAGTAAAATATCTGCAGTGATATCAAATGTTGGTGTAGGTCTTTTTAATAAGATGTGATGCTCATGTTTCAAAACATATGAACATAAAGTATCACTCAATTCCACATTTCAAAATGCCCAATTTATGGCTAGTGAATGAAATGACTCTTCAACAGGCCATGCCACATCAACAAATACTCTTTCATATTAATGTGCTGAATCGTCTTCAAGCTGACCTTCAATGCCAAACAGCAAGTAACTGGTCACACCATTTACTACTTTGGGACTTCCAGTTAGATTAACATGAACTCCAAGCTGTTTACCATAAAAAACAAAATCACACTGCAACTGCTACATGCTTCTCTCCCAAGTTGTGATTGGAGACGTTATAAATTTGTGTCATGCAACAGACTCTTCTGTTCACTCATTGTTTTCTGTAGATCCTATCAAAGAGAATCTGCAACAATGGAGGTACAAGTCAAGGTATACATTAACAAAAGACAAGAAATAATACGAAAATAATGTGTATACAGAATCAACAATAAATTACCAATGTACTCAAAGTGCTATTCATACTTAACACTGTCTAAATGCAATTGAAGAGATTAAAAAGAAAACTGCTACTTTGGGAAAAAAATCGGATGTCTCGTGTTTTATTATATCATTTCTGTTTTTCCGCTAGTAGTAGCTAAATTTACTAGATTACAAGAGTATCTTTCAAAGAATGTATTTTCTTACATCTATAAATACTGAGACTACTTGCCACATTGCTTAATAAGAAACACTGCTGCTTGCTGTGTAGCTATCATAACTTTTCAGTTTCTAATTCTAGATACTCATGACTATTAAGGTCTGTTTCTGGTGCTAATACAAGGAGTGTTTTTAAAGTAAATACCATTTTTAAACTGAGCCACTGCAGCACTGCAGTCAGCATTTGGTGCATGCGCACTGCATACTGCACTCTGTTGGCAAGCCACCAATGTCATTAATAGAGTCATTCGACATGTTTATGTTTGTCTGTGAGTATTTGAAATGCCTCCTCTGATTGAGAATCCATCCAACTGTGAAACGTGTGCTGTGATTCCCGTTTTCTTAGTGCTAAAGGCATGCTGAAATTCATCGTCGGATCAGTGAAGTGCATGGAGGAAATATTATGAATGATGGGATGGTGCGGAAAAGGGTGAGAGCTTCCAACTATAGCTGCACCAATTGCATAATGAGGAACTACGTATGCGAAAAAAAGTAAGAGAGAATAGACCCTTTACAATTTTGACATTATATGAGGAGTTTCCTCAAATGTCAAGAAGTGCACTTTATGCAACACTTACAGAGTGTTTAAACTATTAAAAGTTATGCTTACACTGAGTAGTGAAAATACTGACGTCATAAAAGCAAACATTCAGTTTCCTAGAGTGGCACAGTAGGATGAGATTTTTAACTAAACTGTCACAAGTGAGGAAACATGGATGGTTTACAATACACCTGAGTAAAAGCAGGAGTCCATGGAATGGCAAAATTTGGTATCACACAAGAAAGTGAAGCTCGGGCAAACAATTTCTGCCTGGAAAAGCATAAGATGATTTTTTTTGGGGGGGGGGGGGGGGGGGGGGTAGGAAGGGGATGCTGCTTATAGAATTTTTTTGTCTTGTGGTGACCATAAATTCTACACTTACTGTGAGACCCTAAAAAACTGTGCAGTGCAATCCAAAACAAAAGGCATAAGATGCTGATTAAGGGGATTGTTTCACTTCATGACAATGCTCATCCCCATGTGGCCAATTGAACTCTAGAGCCAATCAGATCGTTTGGCTGTGAGCAACCTGAGCACCCTCCATACTGCCCTCACCTAGGGTCCAGTGACTGCCACATGTTCCTGCATTTGAAGAAGCACCTGTGTGCTCAGTGCCAGGATGACAACGAAAATGTCAAAATGTTTTGCAGTGGTTGTCTAATCAGGCGGAAGATTTCTACACTGATGGTTGTGATACAATGACTGCCTTAATATTTGTGGGAATTATGTAGGAAAGTAGATTAATGTGCATGCTTTCATGTAAAAATAAAACTGCTAAGAAAAGCCTACTGTTTTATTTTTATTTCAAAATGGTTCTTCCTTTAAAAAACATATCTCATAGATCATTAGTGCTTCTTTGCACGAGGGGACTACAAAAAGTATGTTACACATTATCATGGCAGGTCATGTAACTTTTATGGAATGCTACACTACACTTCAGAGTGTCACTGATGCATGACAATATGTTTCACATATTCACAATCTCTCTAAACAGTGGTCAGAACCAATTGCAACTCCCTGAAAATACACGCCAGCACTTCCATCTTGGAGGCATTTAATAAACCCTGTGTGGCCCTATCTTTGGAAAACCTCTTTCCTCTGTTGTTCTTCCAGCATGCCAAAAAGATGGAAATCACATGGTGCCAGATCTGGACTAGATGCAGATCAGCATCACCCACATCTGTGTGTCCTCGGTCAAACTGTTGGCACCATTTAACTATGGTTGGATGCACTCTTACATTTGGTCAATGTGCTCTTCAGTTCGAAGACCGGTGTGATGCAGCTCTCCTCACTACTCTATATTGTGCAAGGCCCTTCACCTCTTAATTAACTACTGCAATCTACATCCTTCTGAAGCTGCTTACTGTATTCATCTCTTGGTCTCCTCCTACAATTCCCCCCCCCTCCCCCCCCCCCCCCCCCCCCCCCCCCCCCCCCACACACACACACTCTTCCCTCCAATACCAAGTTGGTGCTTCCTTATCTCAGGATGTGTCCTATCAACTAATCCCTTCTTTTGATCAAGTTGTGCCATGGCTTTCCTGTTCTCTCCAATTCTGTTCAGTACTTTCTCATTAGTTATGTGATCTACCTATCTAATCTTCAGCATTTTTCTGTAACACCACATTTTAAGGCTTCTATTCTCTTTCTGTTTTAACTGTTTCTCGCCCATGTTTCACTTCCATGTATGTCTACACTCCAGACAAATACTTTCCTTCTAAGTCCTTTTCTGCCTCTGTCAGAATAACAATGTCATTAGTAACCCTCAAAGTATGTATTTCCTTTCCCCGGTCTGTAATTCCTACTCTAAATTTTGCTTTAGTTTCCTTTACGGCTTGTTCAATGTACATGCTGAATAACACCGGGGATAGGCTACAACCCTGTCTCACTCCCTTCTCAACCTCTGCTTTCCTTTCTTGACCACTGACTCTTATTTCTGTCTTCTGTACAAGTTGTAAATAGGCTTTTGCTCCCTGTATTTTACCCCTTCTATCTTCCGAATTCCAAAGAGAGTATTCCAGTTATCATCAAAAGCTTTTTCTATGTGTACAAATGCTTTCCTTAACCCATCTCCTATGAAGGGCGTTTGAAAAGTCCAAGAGTTGGCACCACCAACACATATCAGGGTCATGTTTAGTTAGTAGCATCTTTGGAAAGAACGCACATCAAGTTTTCAGCCATATTGGTCTATTTCCTTGTGTTTGGCATTTGTGTGAATCAAGAACGTCAAGTGATTGTCAAAAAGTGGATGAAAAAGACTTCAGTGTGGTGATTAAACATTACAGTGACTCTGCACCTTCGATTAGAACAGTTTATAAGGGGTTTCAAAATTTTCGGAGTGGCCACATGGGCACAGGTGATATTGAACATTCTGGATGCCCTGTGGAGGTTACGACTCCAGAAATCATTGATAAAATCCATGATATGGTGATGGATGACAGAAGAGTCAAGGTGCTTGAGATTGAACGAGTACATAAAATTTTGCATAAACATTTGGACATGAGAAAGCTATCCGCAAAATGGGTTCCACGATTGCTCACACTTGAACAAAAACGGAATAGTGTGAAGTGTTGCAAGAATGGTTTGCAGTTGTTCAGGAAGAATCTGCAGGACTTTAGGCATTGTTTTGTCACTGTGGATGAAACATGGATACATTACTATACTCCTGAGACCAAACAACAATCTAAACAATGGGTTACCAAGGGAGAATCTGCCTTTGGCCGGAAAAGTTATGGCGACTGTCTTTTGGGATTCGCAAGAGATAATCCTCATCAACTATCTGGAAAAGGGTAAAACTATTACAGGTGCATATTATTCATCATTATTGGACCATTTGAAAACCAAGCTGCAAGAAAAACGCCGGCAATTGGACCACAAAAAAAGTCCTTTTCCATCACGACAATGCACCAGCGACCACCTCAGCTGTCGTGGTCGCAAAATTAATGGAAATAGGATTCCAACTCATTTCACATCCCCCAAGTCTCTAGACTTGGCTCCCTCGGACTACTATTTTCTCCCCAATATGAAGAAATGGCTGGCGGGACAAATATTTTATTCAAACGAGGAGGTGATTGCAGCAACTAATAGCTATTTTGCAGACTTGGACAGTTCCTATTATTTGGAAGGGATCAACAAATTAGAACAGCGTTGGACGAAGTGTATAAGTCTAAAAGAAGACTATGTCGAAAAATAAAAAAGGTTTACAGCAAACATGTAAGTAGTTTTTATTTTTGCATGGACTCTTCCTACATGTCTGTTACTTCAGTACTTTTCACACCTGTCAGCAACTGCTTTCTTTGGAATTATTACATTCTTCTCTAAGTTTGAGTAGTCTCTTGCACACTAGATGGAAGAATTTTGCCATGGCTGGCTCTCCTAAGGCCATCAGTAGCTCTGACTGAATATCATCTACTCCCGGGGCCTTGTTTCGACTTGATCTTTTGGGTCACACTCAAATTCTTCTCGTGGTATTGTTCTCCATCTATGTCTGCTTCCCTATCTATTAAATTGCCTTCAAGATTGTCTCCCTTGTATGGCCCCTCAATATACTCCGTTCACCTTCCCTTCCTTGCTTACTTATCACTGGTTTCCCATCTCAGCTCTTGATACATATACAGGTGCTTCTCTTTTCTCCAAAGGCCTCTTTAATTTTCCTGTAGGTGGTATGTATGTTTCCCCCTACTGATACCTGCCTCTAAATTCTTATATTTATCCTCTAGCCATTTCTGCTTAGTTATGTTGTACTTCGTGCCAAAGTGATTCTTTTAAATGTTTCTATTCCCTTTCACCTGCTTCATTTTTATATTTTCTCTCCTTTCATCATTTAAATTCCATGTGTTTTGCATTATCCATCGATTTCTACTAGGCTTTGTCCTTTTAACCTACTTGATTGTCTGCTGCCTTCACTATTTCATCACTTAAAGCTACCTATGTTTTACCAATCAATTCTGAAACATTCCAATGTCTCTCTGGTCTCTTCCAAGTGCACAACCTTCTTTCACAATTCTTAAACCAAGCATTAGCTATGATTTAATTATCCTCTGCACAAAATTCTACCAGGCGGCTTCCTCTTTCATTCCTTTCCCCCAGTCCATATTCATCTACTACTTTTCCTACTCTTCCTTTGAAGTCCAAGACTTGAATTTTCATCTCCTCTGAATAATTTATTTTATCATGTCATACATTTCTTCAATCTCTTCATCATCTGCAAAGCTAGTTGGCATATAAACTTTTACTATTGTGGTGGGTGTGGCTTTGCATCTGTCTTGGCTAGAATAGTGTGCCCACTATACTGTTCATAGTAGTTAACCTGCATCTTATTTTCTTATTCATCATTAAATCAACTCTTGCATTACCCCTATTTGATTTTGTATTTACAGCCCTGTATTCACCTCACCAGAAGCCCTGTTTCTCCTGCCACAGAACTTGAACAATTCTCTCTGTATCTAAACTTCAATTGATCCGATTTCCCTTTTTAAATGTTCCAACCTACCTGCCCAATTAAGCGATTTAATATCCCACACTCCGATCCGTAGACTGCCAGTTCGTGTCTCTTCTGATGATGAGAGTCCTCCTGAGTAGTTCCCGACTGGTTGTAACCAAATGGGGAGACTATTTTACCTCCAAGAATATTTTACGCAAGAGGATGCCATCACATCTGACCATACAGTAGAGCTGCATGACCTTCAGAAAAATTATAGCTGTAGTCTCCTATTGCTTCAGCTGTTCACAATACCATCACAGCAAGGCCGTTTTCGTTGATGTCACAAGGCCAGACCAGTCAAGTCTCACAGACTGTTGCCCCAGCAACTACTGAAAAAGGTTGCTGCCCCTCTTCAGGAACTCACACATTTTGTATGGACTCTCAACACGTACCCCGTCTGTGTTGTGTCCTGTATGCGACACCGAGGCATGCAAGACTGCCCACCAATGGTGAAGTCCGTGGCACACAAGCGTGCACTCTCTCTCTCTCTCTCTCTCACACACACACACACACACACACACACACACACACACACACACACACACACACACACAGAGAGAGAGAGAGAGAGAGAGAGAGAGAGAGAGAGAGAGAGAGAGAGAGAATAATTTTTCCTGTTTAGCTCCGCCAGCAATTGGCAATTTATTTGAGAGTCCTGTATTACTTTCTCCATGGAGAATCCTTTAAGACAGCCACAGGTGACAGGCTAGTTAATAAATTCTGTGTCATTAATTGGTCAGCAGTCTATCATAGATAACTTTCTCAAACATTATCTGAAAAGATTGGAAAGTGAAGTACAGCTCTGTAATTAGAGGTGGCTTGCTTATCTCCATCTTTGAAGAAAGGTGTTACTACGTCTTATCCAAGTCTGTTGGGCAATGTGTTTGGAGTCACTGACTGATTACAAAGATAGCTTAAACATAATCCTTTCAAGTCAGTGTAAGATTTTAACTGTCTACAAGAAGCAACATCATAGCCATTAGAATTACTAAAACACATTTTTTATGTTGTCTGATACATTGGCGGATATTTTTTTCCATAATGAAAAATAAATAAAACACAGAACAGAGTACAAGAAATAAGTCATGTTTTGCAAATGTTATAACAATATTAAAATTTAATACATTTTGTGGACACTGAGTACAAACATCTAGTACCAGTATTAACTGGTTTCTGCACATCATCCAATGAACAGACTATTAAACAAAGGCACATCATTCACAGCTCTGAGGTTTATCCGAAGATTTTATAGTACTACAAACTTAAAATTAATCATTGTTGAGATGCTAATTTTCAACACACATGAAAACTGAATATTAACAATATCAAAACAATGTAAAATTTTTTACTAAGTCTATAATATTTGCTATCCCCAGATGACTAATATGTATCTCTATATTATACATGAACAGCTCACACATTTTTATAATAAATACAGGATCATTATAATTAAACTTTTGCTACTTAATAGGGCCACATGAAAAACAAGTGATTGTGGGTCAATGAAACTTTATGGAAAAATTTGTGTGAACACATGGAAGTGAAATAACAAATAAATCACTGAAAGTAACACATTTTGATTTCCACTTGAGAGGGTTCAAATCTGGTGATCTAGGTGGTTACACAGTTTGGAATGATCGGCAAATGATTCGGTTAGCTCACTGGAGAAGTGACTGCCAATTGCACTACAAATTGTTGAAAAAGTTACTGTTGCCAAAGCTGAGAATGCTGGAGGCAATGTGTGAGCTCCAATCAGTGCACAAAATGTGTTACAATAGTTGAACACTGCATGCTCCATCACTCAAAAAGTGCTGTGATCAATTGTGAAATGGTATATGTACAAACCTCACATTACTCACCAACTTTTGCCATGTGATGCAGACATTCAAGTAGATTTTGTTCCTATGTTTCTTGCAAGGGTTAAAGTTGACGACCTGTGGCCTTGGAACACTTTGCGGAGTGGTGAAACACACATTACACTCAATGGGACAGTGAACACACTCAAATTTGGGGACAGTCATTGCCCACAAACATTTTTGAAGTTGCCCTGCATACTGAATGCATCACTGTGTGGTGTGGCTTCACTGTACAGTTCATGATTGCTCCATTTTTCTTCGAGTAACTCCCAAAGGACCAAAGACATGCAGTCTGAACAGCACATGTACTGTGATATGCTTATCAGCAAGTGGTACCTCTTTATGGGAGGTAAGTGCTTTGGCCTCACATGTTTCAATGTACTATAGAACTCCAACTCACACTGCTTGTGAGGTCACTGTCTTAGTCTGTAATACATTTAAAGAAAACAGAACCATTGGCTAATTGTTCCAAACTGTGTAACCAACAAGATCACCAGATTTGAAGCCTCTCATCTGGAAATTAGTATGTGTTTCTTCCAGAGGTTTATTCATTATTTTCCTTCCACAAGCCCTTACAAATGTTTCCACAAAGTTTCATTGCCCTACGATCACTCATTTTTCATGGGGTTGGGGAGGGGTGGGGCTTCTGTACTAATAACATGGATGTGAGAATGCCCATTTGTTGAGTACCAATAATATAATTACTGTGTACAACTTCAAAATATCCATGGGATACTCTGTAACGCCACAACAAATATATATTCTTGATGTAAAAGCTCCAATGAATTTAAAACACACATTCCATTTTCTTTAGCATTTCAAAGAAAATGAAAATTTCGTCACTCTGTTGCAAGGCACACAGCAAACATTACCTTGCACAAAAATTGAGATACAAAATGGTGGCTGTAACTCAGTACTTAAACTAATTTAAAAAACTCACATAACATGCAAACATCTCTCAAATTCAACATTAAAGTCGAAAGCTGCAACATTCTTGAACTCACCATTAAAGCTCAAAATACAAATGCCAAGACTACTGAGATGGTACAGTCCACAGGAATACATACTGGTTTCTAATTCTACACATTCTGACGATTATTACAAAATGTATGTAATTGGACCATTAACTGACTTGAGACAATTCCTTACTTATTCTTGACTTTATAACCTGCATTTTCTTTTAATATTACAAAAGTTATGAGCAGTGGCACTTTTTAAGTGAATGAAAATTTAATAAAAACCTCATTACAATGCCTTTTAACTATCATGTATAATTTCCATCACTCTTCAACATTTATGGACTGAAAATATGCCCATATCTAAAACTTATCATATGTGTTTTCAGAATATGAACATGTTCTAACATCTGTTTCATATACATACACAATATTGAGTTTTTCAGGAATGGAGTGTGATAGAGTGAGCAAAACTGTTTATTTTATTGCAGTCTTTTTATCAACTCAAAGTACTTGTGCACATTCCTCTTTCTTCTGAGAATTCAAGTAAATACAGTTCCACTAGCGTGCAATGTATCCATGCTCCTTGAAATAAGGATGAGCTAAGGCTTTTGCAGCACTGATTCTCTGACAAGGGTCAAACATCAACAAATTCTGCAAAAGATTCAGACCATCTGGGGAGCAATCAGGCATCATCCCTTCCAGGTCAGCAGCTGTGTAGTTTTTGAAAACAGACCAAGGTAATGGTGTCTGCTCTGGCCAACTTGTTTCAGGAGGTGTTCCTAAGATGCTGAATATCTTGTCCAGTTGATCAACTTCTGATGTTCCACAAAATATAGGACGCAGAAGAAACAATTCAGCCATAATACAACCACATGACCAGATATCAACTGGTGTAGCATATGTTGAGTTGAGAAGAACCTCTGGAGCACGATACCATATGGTTACAACAACAGAAGTAAGTAGCATTTCAAAGTCGTAAGTCTTAGCCAGCCCAAAGTCTGCTAACTTCACTGTTCCTGAAGAAGAAATCAGGATGTTCTGAGGTTTCAGATCTCGATGAATTACACGCTTACTATGGAGAAAATCAACACCACTCAGAGTCTGGAACATAATGTCTCTCACCAAGCTTGCTCCCATGCCAGACCGGGGACACTTTTCAATGTAATTAGACAAATCCTGCTCCAAATGTTCAAACACTAAAAACAGATACAGATCGGTTTCTGTTCTATGACCCGTGCAGACATCCAGTAGTTTCACTATATTCGGATGTTCATACTGAGCCAATTCCTTCAAAAGAACAACTTCCCGAAGTGTAGACAAAGGTATACCATCAGCAGAAAGGTTCACACGGACTTTCTTTACAGCCACAATTTGGCCACTCGCTGAACGTGCACGGTAAACAGTGCCGTATGCACCATTACCTATCTGGGCCAACATCTCAAAATTGGGATGACTCTGAATTCCTGCATCCATCATTATCACAGAGATGAGTCTGAAAGAGAGTCACAGTATAAGGAAAATCATTTTTTAAAAGAGGGCATTAAGTTGAAGCTTGAGAAATATGTTTTACTAACACGCTACAATCTATTCATAACTACAAATAGAGAAGTTTTCTTAAGTAGATATCAAGGCAGATTAGCTACAGATGACACATAAAAATTACTTAGCAGCAAAATACAAATTATTCTGCAGTCTGTCTACAGTTACTACCTTTATGTACATTTAACCTATGCACAAAGTAGGTGGCTTGCCATAAAAACTTTTGTCTTCTTGAAAATGACAATGATATCTGTCATAAATGACATTAAATGATGATGTACAAAAAATTTCAGGAAGGACAACATACTGGCTCTAAAACTTAGCAGTAATGGATTTTACAACATGGCAATACTGTCCATTCACTCTTTGTCTTCAATAGATCCTATACCTTCCACGGTGTGGAATAATTTTTAAAAAGTCATTAATAATTAACTAGTACTACATGACTATAAACTATACTGATTTTTTAATTAGTGACAAATAGCATTATGGAGTAAATGTATTTGAAAATTACTGTAAGAACTATAAGACTTTTGAAAAGCCCTCTGCAGCGTAAGTGACCATCTAATTTGTACAGTACTCAAACAATGGAAAATCAGATGTAGAACTGAACATCTCAATTAATTTATCTAATTGCTAACTCTTCCTTATTATCCAATAGGACCACTACGGAACTATATATACAATGTTTCATTTGCTCTATGACCATTAATCCCTATTCCTGACATTATCAGGTTATTTTCACTTCTTTAACTGTATGAGTCTCTCTGACAATAAAACTTAAAATGCTCCCTTCATCAACTTGTAAACCTGTATCATTTGGGATACGACTTTTGTAGATGAATTTGGGTCCTCATATCATAGGAGGGCATTACAGTTCCTAAGTACATCTTTAAAATCACTGGAATGCAATGTGTACAGATCTGAAAAAGAAGTGGCCCTTGGTCAAACAGTGTAGCGGTTCACATACTAAGTTCTCCCAGTCTGAATTTCGTTTTTTTTTTTTTCCTTTCTTTTTTTCCATGTGGGATAATTAGTCAATTTGCTACTTTATGCTACCATGTTATGAGGAATGTCCTGACAGGGCTTTATTTACAGATTGCTCTCCAGAGAAAATTCCATGAAAGCATAACTGAGTAGCAGGCAGCCAAGTAGGGTAAGAAAAATGGGTCTGTATTCTTCTTTGATAAGTGTATCACTTTATCAAAAAAGTTGAGAACTGGAAGGAGTGAACTTTTCTGTAATCAGAGACAACTGTTTTACACTGGTGTCACACCTTCACATTTAAATCAATAAGGAAAACTTCTTTTCATTCATTGGCTGATTACAAACATAACAAGAATGTTCATATCTTGTCGGCACAAGAGTTTAAAGCACTGTTTTAATGTAAATGATTTTGCAATAGGATAGTGGATACCATTAGCTTGTGCAGTGACACTGAACTCTTATAAAAGCAAACTTTTATTATGACAGGGTGATCAATTAATCAGTTTAGATTAATATTTTAAATTCTTCTGACTGAAGACTGATGAACGGCTCTCTTAGAAGTATTAAATTCAAGTTCTTATAAAGGAACCAAAAGCATCTATCTCTACTACAAGAATAATTTCTACTGTATCTTGACAATGAAACAAGCAACTTGTGAACTTTACATTCTTTCACACCATTATACTTTCTATGCTACCATATTTTGAGGCAACTCTGTGCATTCGCTAAACATACTTTATCCCACAGAAGAGCAGACTGAATGATCTGCAGTGACAGTTCGCAAACTTTGTGCATGCTGTTAATGAAGTCTCTCAGAATTCTAACTCTGTCATCTGCACATGTACTACTTCATGGTATTTATGGTTAGTAACATGAATTCATTCAAAACATTGTGCTACATTTCACACCAGATGAAGAAACAAATTGGACTTGGATAATACAGTGTGTCCACATAAAACATCCGTGATTTCCAAATGCATCTAAAAAAATTTATAAGACAGAGACTTGCTTCTTCCAGTAATTTTTGGGTTTGCAGCCAGATCCCATCAACATTCTGCCACGATATTTCGGCCCAGAGACGTCCGGCCATCCTCGAGTGAGTAGACGAAGTACTGAAGAGACCTGATACAGTCATGGTATTTACAGCGAATTCTGCGCATGCAAATCGTACTGGCGGTTCACAGCGCATGCATTAGGAGGTGACATGCGCGCAGCAGCCAAGTTGTGTGTGCAGCGCTCAGTGGTGAAGTAAGAACAAACTAGTCACTAAGTATCGAGTGAGCATGTCGATTATGTTGTGACTGCATCATTTTATTAATAGGATTCCAATTTTCATCAAGCTGAAAGCCACTGACATGATTCATTAAATTATCAGCAAAACATATTTCCATGGATTCTTTAGTTACAGAGTCCCAGAAGCTGGAAACCAGTGTTAAAATTTTGATGTTGTTGTATTCCATTGACCATTGACCAAACAATAGCAAGAACCATTTATTTGGAAATGCTTCAGCAATTTGCTGTCTTTCAGCTTCTTCACCTTCAGTGAAATGTCATTTTCCAGCAGGATAGGGCACCACTGCAACGGAGTTTGTTTCATGACATCCTGAACTGGACATCTGCACAACAATGGTTAGGACACAATAGACTAACCAAATGGCCACTTTGATCACCAGACTTAACACCTCTGGATTTACTCCTGCGGAGTTTTGTGAAAGACATTCTGTGTGTGTCTCACTTGTAGATGCCATTGGTGATTTCCACAGAACTGTGGGTGCAATAAGCTCCACCATCCCTGATATGCTTGTTCACACAAGGGTTGATATACGAGCATTTTCTAGACATTTTACATGCCATGAAAAGAACCCATGTAGAAATGTATTAATTTTTTGTAAAAAATGTTTACTTACTTTACATGATGCTGCAAACCGTAAGTATCTCTTCCTAACAGGTTTCTTTTAAATCACATTTGGAAATCAGGGAGGCTTCATGTGGACACTTTGCACTTTAAGCATTGTACAGAAAGGTGTTCTCTACAGCGTTTGTTTCATTTTTAGCAGGCTTGCAGCAGTAGTTTAGAGCCCTGTACTGTTACATTAGTATATACAGTAAATCATATGTTAAACTTTTTGTGCTTTTTCTACTTTCGTCATCTTTAAATTTTTATATAATCTTTCTAAGAGTATATGGTTCCTTTACCACACTGTTTTGGTTCACATGGTATCACACAATAGTATGAATTAAATGAAAGACCATCACAATCAGAAGAATTACCACTTTTTAGTGACAATGGATTTCTTTATCCCCTTAGAATGTTAGTTTTCCAACTAATGTCTATTAGTAGTGAATACAATACCTGGCAGGTTAGATCTCTTGTGTTTGCATTTGGTTGTCTACTAATGTGTTTGCTGCCACTGGGTCATTCCATGTCGATTCAACACACCTCTCAACCTGACTCTCTCGGATTTCTTTCAAATTTGGAGCATTACAACTGCGAAGAAAGTTACAGGTCTGGAAAGTTTGGAATTTGTGCTAAATTTACATGTGTATGTCATAACATAAATGACTGTAATTTTGGTTCTAATTCAGTTACAGCAATGAAAATGGTACCATTGGAAAGCTAACAAATAGACCTTTACATTGTATGTCACATGGCAGGTTTCTGATAATTTTCATACTAAAGGTCATTGACCCTGAATATCTCAAAACACCCCATCTTCAATTTTTTTTGAAAAAAAAAATTGTATTCAATTGCTCCATTATGTTACTATAAATATGGTAAATATCAAGATGGCACACCATAGGCATCATGCACAAAAATTTTTTTTGTCAACTTAAGTACACAGTCAACTTGCAGTAAACAGCTATGTACCCAGTTTTTTCCGTAACACCAGCCAACAGCAGTCACTTTTATTCAGACCAGTTCTTTAATATTTCTAGCTGTGAACAGGCAATGAGAGACACTTTCATTTCAACCAATCAACATTAGCCTGTTTTAGTGAACAGCCAATCAGAGAGAGACTTATTTCAAATAGTTCCATTAGTCCACTGATCTCTATATATTTCGCAACGCTGTGGCTTGTTTAACGAAGTGCAGTGTAAATGTGTCGTAAAGTAATATTTAGTAAGAAATGGATTTCAAGTAAAAATTGTATTGTTGCAACCCGTTTAGGGAAGAAGGTCATGCAAGAGAGCAGAAGAATTCAAAGAATGTTCAGGAGTGGATGATAAACAAATATCCTAATGTATTGTTAGGTGGAAAATTTTGAAGTAAATGTAGAACAAAAAAATTATTGCAAAACCCAACAATCACTGCAGATGTTGCCTCAGTTGTAGCAGGTATTTCCATAGAAGATTTAAGTGAAGATGGAAGTAGAATCAGATCTGGCACTCTATATTTTAAATAGTAGCCTTCAGTATTTAGGTGACTGTAAAGAGATTAGCAAGACTTGCCAGCCTCAAGTGACCTTAAGAAAATCATATTTTGACATCACAACAGTTTTTTGAGTGGTGCAAGGAAAATATTCCTTTATGTGTCTTCCATTATACATTGGTTTCCTATCATGATGAAGATACGGCCAAGCTAAAACAACATTTCAAAAATACAAGGATGATTCCAAGTACCCAAAAGCTTCATTGTGTAATACTGTTAACAAAGGTTTAGACAAAGACATATTCTGCTTCTTTAGTGAGAAGAGAAGTGTCAGTGATTGCTATGATGAATGAAACACTGTTAACAAACATACATGGATTTGTTGCCTGTTTGTATGACAGTCATTGGCAGGTTGCATATGTCTTACAAACATGTGAAGAAACAGAAGTAAATGTCCACTTCTTGCATCCACATGGATCGTCTGCGTCATTTGTGTTTCCTGATAAACCAGACACTTGAGTCATCAGAAAATGTGACAAGAGTGGATCCAGTGACACTAACTGGAAGGACATACAATCTCCCTGCACCAGTTCTGGTGAACATTAACAGTTTAGTTGGAGAATTCTGAGGAGAGATCTAAAAACTTTTCATTGCCTTTTCATTACAACTGTAATGTAAATAATTCATTATATCACTATAATAATGTAAACCATATTTTTGTACAATATCTTCTTCATTTCAATAGTGTATTGATATGGACAAAATAATTATTTGTGCATGATGCCTTTGGTGTGCCATCTTGATATTTACCATATTTATAGTAACGTACTGGAGCAATTAAATACATTTTTTAAAAAGATTGAAGATGGAGTGTTTTGACATATTCAAGGTCAATGTCAAGGACAATAACCTTTAGTATGAAAATTCTCAGAAACTTGCCATGTAGCATGTCAATGTAAAGGTCTATTCGTTGGCTTTCCAGTGGTACCATTTTCATTGCTGTCACTGAATTAGAACCACAATTACAGTCATTTATGTTGTGACAGTTGCATGTAAATTTTGCACGAATTCCAAACTTCCCAGACCTGTAACTTTCTTCACAGTTGTAACACACATCTGCAAATTGGTATTTTTCCATCTCTTATCTGGGTCATTGAATGCACCAAATTTGAAAGAAATCTGAGATGTTCAGGTTGAAAATGTTACTTTACAGCATTGAATTGACATGGAATGATCCCACTGTTAGGAAGTTATCAGTAGAATGGGAGCCCCATGAATTCATTAATTCATTATTTTGCATTGCTTTTATCTGTGAACTTAATGTCATTTGCATTATGGTTACTTTTTAGTTTTTTTTAAGAATTCTCCATACTATTTTTCCTTTATTCTTTGAGTGTTTTCTTCCTTTTTGTGACTGTCACACGTGCTTTACTTTCTTGATTACAGACAGGGTTATATTACTTTACTTAAGCAGCAATGGTGTTTTAATTTGTTTGTTACAGCTTCTACCTTGTGATTCTTGTTATTTTGTATGGGTTTGTGGCTTGCTGCACTGTAGTAGAATGAGAGATCATGAAGATAAATATTGCATAGCCTAAATCGGTAATTTTATTAAAAAAAAAAAAACCTTATGCAAAGTGCTAAAGGTTAGAATTGAATTGAAAAAAAAAAAAAAAAATATCCATCAACATCGTCAGCTATCTCCTCATTACGCCACAGAAAGTTCTGGTAGTGGGATTATGCAATAGATAGTATATGCACACGCTGCCTCCCCTCCCTCACAACTGTTGGCTGCAGTTCCGTAACCCTCTCAATCACTCCCCACATCCTTTGACTCCACTCCACCACAACCCCTCACCCCATTCAAGATGCAATACACAGAGATGCACTGGAACTGTGCATTCAACTGTAACACTATGTAATCATACAGTCATTTGCTTGTGTTTGTGTCTGGAGAGGGGATCAGGAGGGGGGGGGGGGGCATAGAGTATTCAGCCAAAAACCAGCAAAGTTCTCAGTTCTATTTATGGGTCTATCAATGACTCAGCACCTCCACTACTTGGTAAGTTGTTATCTTCTATGGCTTTTTTTTTCTTAAGAACTGAACTGAGATCCTTCTTACATTTTTCATAGTTGATGTTCATAATATGCACGAAAACACTCAACGATTAATCTATTATATGATACAGCTATTTTGATTCACCCTGCTGCTTTAGTTATTTGTAATGACTAGTGCATTAAGTGTGCAGTGAATGTAAAGCTCAATTTACCCTTCAAGGGACGATTTACATATGTTGGCTTTGCTGACACTCAACAAATGACCACTTTTCAATGTGACATATACCCCAACCTGCACTACAGATCAATGCTGTTATCACAACCAAAATCTCCAGGCAAAAATGGAAGGGAGGGGGGTTATCATGATGGAACCTCACTGTTCTCTATGTAAGTTTTCTCCAAAACCATTCCATCCTTAGGTTATATTTACTTTATTTAATGATAAACAGAGTGCATGACTTTTCAAATAGGCCTACTTCAGATACTACTGGATCAATCTGGTGGAATTAACTGCTTGGTAACAAACATACAACACTGAAAGTTTCAAACTGAGATTAAAATTTGCTACGCTGACAAACTCCAAGCAACTCCGTCATAAATATTCCGACCAATCACTGCCATTCCAATACAGCTTACAGTATCATTACACGATGTATAAGGGGCATTCAAAAAGAAACAAGCTGGAGACATAATTACAGAAACCTGTACATTAGAAGTACTGATCCTGGCTGTTGAGAGACTTGTCCACTGTGGCATGAGGCAATGAATGTCCGTCTCATAAAATTCCCAAGGCTGCAATATTAACCATTTCCGCACATATAGCTGGATGTCGTCGTCCAAGGTGAATCGCTTGCCCCTCAGAACCTTTTCAAGGGGACCAAAAATGGGGTAATCACAGGGACTGTATGGAGGGTGGCCAAGAAGCTCTGATTACAATTTCTGCAGGAGTGCCATGACTGTGTTGGCTGTATGAGGCTCTGCATTGTCGTGGAGCAGAATGACCCCACAGGTGAGATTGCCCAGTTATTCTTTTGACTTCATCACTTGGCGAAGGGTGGTGAAGGTTTGCGAGTAATGCTGGGCATTCACTGTTGTCCCATGCTGCAGGAAGTGACTCACAAGGGGGCCACCTTGGTCAAGATGTCCAGTTGTCCGTGCGGAACTGGTTAACAATGCAGCCCTGGGAATTTTATGAGACAGCCATTCACCATCTTGTGTCACAGTGGGACTGGTTTCTCAACAGCCACAGTCAATATTTCTAACATATAGGTATTGGTTTCTGTAATTATGCATCCGGCTCGTTTCTTTTTGAACATTCTTTATAAATCATTCTTCCAAATTCTGCAGGTATAAAGGACCTATATCTTGAACAGAAATCATATTGTCACTATTAGGTGAAGGACAAGATTAAGTGACACTCGTGGAACCGATACACCACATTATTCAACACCAACAATAAAGGAAACTGTGGGCAAAGTAGGAAACAAAAATGTATAGAGAAGAAGTAAATTTTTAAGTTCGTTTACGAAACTGTAATTCTGTCAGAGATCAAAAAGCATTTAGAAGATAATTAGAACTGAATGAACAGCATGTTGAAAAAAGGTTACAAGATGAACAGTTATAGCAAAAGTTGGGCAACAGGGTGTACTTAAATCAGGAACAGAAGACATAGTAAAAATTTCTATCTGGTCAGCAAAATAACTGCCAACTGCAGAAGAAAACAATACACAAAATGCAAACTGACTAGAAAAATATTTCTTAAAACATAAATCTGCCAACAACAAATAGAAATGTAGGCCCTAAATGTTCGGATGTGTTGTCGAAAGGGCAGATGTTTTGAAATCAGGTATTAATTAATTATGTTGAGTATTAGGTGTGTAGATTGAGGAACTAATGAATAGTTACTGAATCAATTTGGGGATAACAGAGATTTACGGCACAACTTGAGTTAAAAGATGGGATAGGTTGATAGGATACATCTTGAGGCGTTGAAGAAATTTGGTGGGGGGGGGGGGGGGGGGGGGGGGGTTAGTGAGAGATAAAAATTGTAGAGGGAAAGCTTGAATACAGTAAGCAGTTTCGACGCTTTAAAGATTGTAGTAGATATACAGAGCTGGAGTGAATTGAACAGGGCAGACTATTATGGAGAGTTGCGTCAAACAGGCCTATGGGCCGAATACAACAATATAAGACTATCAAAAAGTTATCGCTGCGACGTACCTAAACAGAAAAACTCAAACGGTGAGTTTTTCAGTTATAAACTGTTTCTCTTGATTTAATTCAACAGTAAAATTTACAAAACAGTTTACGTCCAAACCTGTATGAACGGCAATTCTACAATGCTTGAAAAAAAAAAAAAAACGCTTTCCTTTGCTAATGTTAGTACACCTCATAACGCTCCTTAAACGTTTTTTCCTCCGTTCTTGGCAAAACGTAGTAAAAATGTAAATTAGACTATGACCCCCATAAAGAACGTGGACATCAATATTCGTAAAGCTTGTTTTGAATTTTCCAACACCACGACATCACGTCTCATGGTTAAGAAAACAGAGCTACTGGAAACTTATCACCTCGCAACAAGGAGTTTCAGCACTACCTATTAATATTCTTGGTACACAGCTACACTAAAGTTTCTTAAGTTACCTTTATCTCATCAAATGCGGTAATACAAATAACATACGGCAATAAAGCGACAAGCAACTGACAGCTCAAACATACCGAAGACACCGACTGTAAACTTTACCACGCGCTAATCAACAAACTGAACAAAGCACTTCTACAGCTGACGCCAAAGATACAGCAGTTTTACATTTTAACCACAGATTACCTTTAAGCCGGGTTCATACACGCAACAAAAGTGTCGCCACAGCTAGTGGCATACAATAGTAGCAGTGCAGTTGCATGTGTGAACTGCCAATTTCCACTGATGTACCTTAAGACATTAAACTTTAGTCATGTCACAAAAAGTTCAACTAATTTGTACTCCCTTACACCATTTTGCATCCTCCACTGCTCCACCATGCCTCTACTTCGAAACGTGATAGTTATCTTGGAGTAATTGCTACCGTACTCCAGCCGATTTCTGTGTGATTCTACTTTATTACTGAAAGAGCCAAACAGCGGTCGACAGGCATATTTTCGCACCCCCTGAAACTATATATAATCTATGTTTAAATTTCTCTCACTCACTCTCTCTCTCTCTCTCTCTCTCTCTCTCTCTCTGTGTGTGTGTGTGTGTGTGTGTGTGTGTGTGTGTGTGTGCCAATATTTGTAAACCAATGATGTAGACCCATACCACAACCTTGAAGGGTTTTTTGGATGACTAAATAAACTTAATATGTAACCAAAAAAGTGTGTAGTACAAACTTCATGAATTATGAGACAAAGTGCTGTATAAATTTTTTATTATATGTGGGAGATAGCTCCCAAGTGTGATTTGGCAGCTGTTAAACTAAAAATTAGTTACCTGAAATGCCTAGATTTGCGAATACAGTAAGATATTAAAATCTTGGAAGAGTGGCATATCTGCAGATGATATGTGTGTTCTGTTGGTTAGTTTGCCATAACAGACAGCATTTCCGTTTTCAAGTGTTATTTTCGTGTAAATGTTTTATGTGTCCCTTATTTATTCCAGTACAAATTCTATTTCGGGGTTTGTCTCTCTCGTATTTAACTCTTGTAGTAGCTCTAATGCCATATAGCATTAATACCCTCCTTATTATTTAAGTTGATGCCGCTTTAAAAGCTGTGCAACTACATAGAATTTGTGGTATCCTGTATGAGAGGTAGCTCGTGATGCCTCTACAGAAAGCCACAAGATGTGGCATCTCATTAGTTGCATGTGTGAACCTGGCTCTGTAAGCAAGATGGTATCAGCGGAAAACGTCCTAAGGTTTAACAGCTGCTGTGTCAGCCAATGCTCCAGCATCATCTTGTTCTCGATAAACTAGGCTTTGGATCCACTGAAGAGGATTTCTGATTTTTGAGTTGCTGGAACAACACTATCTTCTTTTAAGAACAAGGTTGTTTTCATTTGTGAATTACAAGGAGGATCCATTGGAGTCTACATCATTAACGAAAATCAGGAACAACAGAGGCTGGATCTCTGTGGCACACAGCTCTGGATATTTCCGAACTGAGGCAAAAACTTGATGATGGTGCCCCCCACCCCGCTCAAGTGTTTGAGAAAGGACGTAAAATTTTTTTTAAAAATCGATTTTTCAAAAATTTGTTCATTTTGTAGCTCTTTCTGATGAGTTCGATATATAAAACATATATGTCTGAGGATATGTAGGGCATGTTATTTGGTCTTAAATGTACCAAAGAACAGTGCCACGCCTCTTCACACAGCATTTTTCTATCGAATTCAAATGAGCATATTTTGTTAAAAAAAACTTACAATTAATACTGGAAGGGAGACGAGGATCAGGAAATTTGCGCTCTTTATTGCCTGTTAGCTGATAACTCTCTCTTTTGTGTGACACAAAATGAAATAAAGGAGACACAAAACCAGTAAAGACACGAGACAAGCAAGACAATATGCATTTCTTCAATCTTTAGATCCCAGAATTTCTTCTCTCTTATCTTGAAACAGCTTTACATGGCATTCTATTCTTTCTTTGAACGAATCTATTATCTCATCAAGGTTCGTCAAATGTTTTGCTGCATCAAAAATCAAAATACCATTGTCTAATACCGAAAAAGCTGTTAATACAGATAGTACCCAAGACTGGTGTTGTTCTTCGATTTGATTACGTCTATTTTGATACTGTCTGCTGCATAAAACGAAATAGGCCTTTCTAATATTGTAACAATTGTACCACATGCCAAATAAGCGAGACTGTTTTCGTACAAATGTTCATTTTTACATACCTCATTTACGTAAATAACATGACAGAATACAGTTTATGATGCACCAACATCAAATACCTATTAGGTCTACAACAAGAAAAAAGTTTTATATTGGAAAATAGTTTCACATTTAATTCATACGGGGCCAGTTTCTCAAGCATGAAGTCAGAAAGTAGTAGTACGAAATTTTTATATAAATTTGGAATTGTCATATTCTTGTATATAATTGGTGTGATGTCCCCATTTCTTCTCCTTCCTCGTTCTAAAAAACAATCTTATCATCACTTATTCTATAACTGTCCCTGCCACTGTCAAAACTTATTCTCCAATTAACTTCGCTAACACTTCCAGAGTCACCAGTTCAGTTATTCCCCATTTATTATCTGGTCAGGTATTATTATGCGTTCGTACAACGTGTTTTCCGCGCTATTCCAGCTATTCCGAGAAAAGACATTAAGCAGCTGTTAACCAGGGATTGTTCAACTGGTCGTTAGTAGTGCAGCGATCCAGCAAAAATTATCCGTCTAAATTTCATTTTCTCAGACACAATGAGAAGATAATGTGTAATATTTCTTGCCTGTTATTCCTGTTAGTCGTTCATTTCCACTCTGGTAGTCTGAATCTATGGATGTCACTCATAATTGTAATAATGCTGATCATTCACACACCCAATCAACCACATAAACAAACAGCGATTGGCATTCACCTGTTTGGGGCTATTCAGCTCAGCTCATATAGCTCAGTCTCCTTCCGTGTGCAGGAAAGTTTTTTTACATCTAGATGAGACATGTACACTGTGCACACATTCAAAATTTGACTTACGATTCGTTCAGAAATCAACTTGGAATGTGTTCAAATGTTCGAAAATGAACTGGGAAGCGTTCCAAAATCATATGAATAATACGTAGATCAACACACAGAGATCTTCACATCACTTTGAAATCTTATAAGGTCTGCCTCAATGCTTTTGCAGCTCCTTTCAGAAAGCATTTCGTCACAGATAACTGCATCACCTTCAAAAAGTGTGAGGTTACCATTAATATTGTCCACAAGGTCATTAGTATTCAATATGGACAGCAAGGAGTATACAATATGGACAGCAAGGAGTATACAATATGGACAGCAAGGGTCCCAACACACTTCCCTGGGGCATACCCTAAGTTATTTCCACATCTGAAAATGACTCTCCATCCAAGATAGACTGCTACGTCCTCTCTACCAAAAAACCCTTAATCCAGCCACAAATTTCGCTTGATGCACCATATCATCATACTTTTGAGTATAATTGTAGATGCAGTACTGAGTCAAATTCTCTTTGGAAATCAATAAATGCTGCACCTACTTGACTGCCTTGATCGAAAGTTTTCATTATTTCACGTGAGGAAAGCGTTAGTTAGATTTTGAATGATCGATGTTTTCAGAATCCGTGCTTGTTGGCATGGAAGAGGTCGTTCTGTTCGATATACCTCATTATGTTTGAGCTCAGAATATGTTCTAAGATTCTACAACATATTGATGTAAAACATGGCAGTTTTGGAGATTACTTCCACTATCCTTCTTGCAAACATGTTTCACCTGTACTTTCTTCCAACTACTGAGAATGGTTTTTGTTTGGATGATCTACAATAGGTTATAGTTGGAAGAGGGGTAACTGAGCTGTAGATTGTTTGAAAATTGTATTAAGTGTTTCAACTTTTGCTTTGCTACCCTCAGTTTCAGCTCCCGACTCATTTGGGAGTTTTAAAATTTTCAACATTTTGTGACCCGATCAGCAACTGCATAAATATTAATTTTAAATAACCAACAGCTTCAGTTGAAATATTTATGTAGATAAACACTGCAGCTGAGGCTTTTGTTTACTTAAAATTAATATCATTTGGGAGTGATTGCACACTAACTTCGGTGCCATGAGTATCCTTTATATACAACCAGAATTTCTTTAGATTTTGTGAAAGATCATCTGACAATATTCCGCTATGGCAGTCACTGAAAACTTCACACACTGCTCTCTTGACAGCCAAATGCACCTCATTCAGCATCTCTCTATCTATCGCCATACGCTTTGTTTTCCATCTGTTATGCAGTAGTGTCTGCTTCTTTAAAGTGACTCTATACCATGGAGGATACCTCCCATTATGAACTATTCTGCTAGGTACATATCTATCCATTGCATGCTCAACTTCCTTTTAAACTTGAGTCATAGTTCCTCTTTATGCTCCCAGCCTGTGCTGAAAGTTCCAAGTCCTTCCTTCAGACGAGACAGTACTGCTTTCTTACCTACTTTACTGAATATATAAATACACTCCTGGAAATGGAAAAAAGAACACATTGACACCGGTGTGTCAGACCCACCATACTTGCTCCGGACACTGCGAGAGGGCTGTACAAGCAATGATCACACGCACGGCACAGCGGACACACCAGGAACCGTGGTGTTGGCCGTCGAATGGCGCTAGCTGCGCAGCATTTGTGCACCGCCGCCGTCAGTGTCAGCCAGTTTGCCGTGGCATACGGAGCTCCATCGCAGTCTTTAACACTGGTAGCATGCCGCGACAGCGTGGACGTGAACCGTATGTGCAGTTGACGGACTTTGAGCGAGGGCGTATAGTGGGCATGCGGGAGGCCGGGTGGACGTACCGCCGAATTGCTCAACACGTGGGGCGTGAGGTCTCCACAGTACATCGATGTTGTCGCCAGTGGTCGGCGGAAGGTGCACGTGCCCGTCGACCTGGGACCGGACCGCAGCGACGCACGGATTCACGCCAAGACCGTAGGATCCTACGCAGTGCCGTAGGGGACCGCGCCGCCACTTCCCAGCAAATTAGGGACACTGTTGCTCCTGGGGTATCGGTGAGGACCATTCGCAACCGTCTCCATGAAGCTGGGCTACGGTCCCGCACACCGTTAGGCCGTCTTCCGCTCACGCCCCAACATCGTGCAGCCCGCCTCCAGTGGTGTCGCGACAGGTGTGAATGGAGGGATGAATGGAGACGTGTCGTCTTCAGCGATGAGAGTCGCTTCTGCCTTGGCGCCAATGATGGTCGTATGCGTGTTTGGCGCCGTGCAGGTGAGCGCCACAATCAGGACTGCATACGACCGAGGCACACAGGGCCAACATCTGGCATCATGGTGTGGGGAGCGATCTCCTACACTGGCTGTACACCACTGGTGATCGTCGAGGGGACACTGAATAGTGCACGGTACATCCAAACCGTCATCGAACCCATCGTTGTACCATTCCTAGACCGGCAAGGGAACTTGCTGTTCCAACAGGACAATGCACGTTCGCATGTATCACGTGCCACCCAACGTGCTCTAGAAGGTGTAAATCAACTACCCTGGCCAGCAAGATCTCCGGATCTGTCCCCCATTGAGCATGTTTGGGACTGGATGAAGCGTCGTCTCACGCGGTCTGCACGTCCAGCACGAACGCTGGTCCAACTGAGGCGCCAGGTGGAAATGGCATGGCAAGCCGTTCCACAGGACTACATCCAGCATCTCTACGATTGTCTCCATGGGAGAATAGCAGCCTGCATTGCTGCGAAAGGTGGATATACACTGTACTAGTGCCGACATTGTGCATGCTCTGTTGCCTGTGTCTATGTGCCTGTGGTTCTGTCAGTGTGATCATGTGATGTATCTGACCCCAGGAATGTGTCAATAAAGTTTCCCCTTCCTGGGACAATGAATTCACAGTGTTCTTATTTCAATTTCCAGGAGTGTATTTCTATTTGTTTTAGTTATCCTTTGTCCTTTGGTTATCATTGTTACCATAACTGCATCAGGTACCATAATAACAGTTTCAACGTATACATCCTAAAGGAGTTTAGGTCTATTTGTTGCCATTGGATCAAATATATTTCCACTATGAGTGTGGTTCTAAACTATCTGTTCTAGGTAGTTTTCAGAGAAGGTATTCAGTAATGTTTCACAAGATGTCGTCTGATGCCAACCACTAACAAAACTGTAATTTTCCCAGTTGATTGTTGGATGACTAAAGTCTCCACTGATGATTGAAGAACGATTGGAGAACTTAGGTTGTGTGTTGATATTTGTAATTATAGACACTCTGGAAATATTGATTATCCTTGAATTAATGTTTTATATTCCTTGATATATGTTCCTCGGAGAGAAACAAATTAATGTTGTATTGGAATCATGATGTTGTGTGTCCGTAATATTTTGGTGCCGAAACTCGGGAAGAAATTGCGATTTCCTGCTTGATTTCAACAATTAACGGCTTATTTCATGCTGTAGGAAACAAGAGACGAGGTCGGACCGCATCACAAGCTAAGTCCATTCCAATCTTCGACCATAGATACTAATAGACTGGGCAAGCAGTGCAGCGGCTATACATCTGGCGTGGCTGCAACATAGAATCACGTAACTGTTGGCAGAACGTCGGCGGGAGTTCAAGGCAGCATTCGGATTCCTGATTTCACTTCCAGTATTTCTCAGTGGATTTCCTGCTAACTTCACCACATTAAATGTAGCTTATGTAAACACAGCTAGAAGTGATAAATTATTGCGTAACCACTGTACAAATTTAGTTTTACAGCCATTACTTCACAATGAACTTTGTGAACTGCTGAAACACTTTCGATGTTCGGCAATATATTCGCCGCGAATATTTCAGTGTTACCAATTATGAGATGCATTCTCTACTAACAATACGCGTTATGCACTGCATAAAATGTAAATATTGTGTGTGTGTGTTTTAGTGCCTTGGTTGTAGAAAGTGTTATAGACTTCATAAATTGGCATAAACAACGAAACCTGTAACGTAAACACACGTGTTCACATCGAATGTAACGAACTCAATTGTGTCGTTCACCCACAAAACGTAAAGCAGTTTTATTTGAAAGCTCTTTTTTGGTTTAAACAGTTTGTTTCGTAGATGTATCAAATAAGATATCTAGAAAATCGGTACCTACTTACATGAATACTTGTTCCACAGATCATGAATATGATAGTTCACAATGATGTGTCAGATTAATGAAAGGTAGACCTATCATTACATGACAATTCTTCCAATCACTTATTTATATCTAAAAAATCGTCTACTGAGTAGGAGCTGTCATTCATAGATTCTTTTAGTTTGATTCTAAATGCTGGTTGGCTATCTGTCAGGCTTTTAATGCTTTTTGGTAAATGACCAAAGATTTTTGTAGCAGCATATTATTTATCCCATACATTACAGCTTATTATCTGGAAACTAACATACGCCATACAACTACCTTTTTGCAAATGGTATTCAGTATTTGTTTCTGATATTCGTATGTTTTGTAACTGGGAAGTACAAAATAAAACTAAACCCTGATGAGAAATCAAACCCCTAACTTGTTTTTGCAAATTGTTCTTTAAAATAATACCAGCATAATTCACCCCTTTTTGTACCAAAGTCAGATTTAATCCAGGATAGTAAAAATCATCCTTTCTTCTTATGTAGTAGCAATGCACATTGCCATTGCTTTTGGAGTGGAAAGGGTTATTGGTAATAAATATCTCTCTCTCTCTCTCACACACACACACACACAAATATATATATACATATATATATGTAGGTGTATATGTGCAGATGGATATGTGTGTGTGTGTGTGTGTGTGTGTGCGAGTGTATACCTGTCCATTTTTCCCCCCGTAAGGTAAGTCTTTCCGCTCCCGGGATTGGAATGATTCCTTACCCTCTCCCCTAAGACCCACATCCATTCGTCTTTTCCTCTCTTCCTCTCTTTCGTGACGAAGCAACCGTTGGTTGCGAAAGCTTGAATTTTGTGTGTATGTTTGTGTTTGTTTGTGTGTCTATCGAAATGCCAGCGCTTTCGTTTGGTAAGTCACATCATCTTTGTTTGTAGATATATATATCTCTTCTTCAAAGTGCTTCGAACAGATGCGTGTGTGCGCAGTAGACTTGAAATCTTTTCGTTTCACTGCCTGTATCCACATCTGCCTGCGCCCTTCATCCTTTGGAAACCTATACGAAAGAGAAAAAGCAGCTTTGTAGCTTACCATTTCAACAAATATATACGATTGCAATGTGGGCCTGGAAACACACACAGCACTTCAAACCGCCAATTTACGTAACTGTGGCGTTCTGGGTAAGGATATGATACACACAATAGTATATCAGTATTCAAGAAATGCCGCTAAATTATACTAATAATACTTACACGTGAAATTTAATGTTACTTCCCTTCACAAAACGCTCGGTACAACCATAAGCACAACAGGATACCACCATTGTTTTGCCAATAGTCGCGTGGTATAGCAGTAGAGATGTTGGAGCCACGAAATATACGTCATGACCAGTCTACCAATATCTATGGTCGAAGATTCCAATATAATATGATCGCATGAACTGGTTGCTTCAAAACAATATTTGCGGCTTTGTATCACAAGCCTGAAACTTGAACTTGTAGCTAGTTTTGTTAAAAGTTTTTCGTTCACTTACGTTTGCGCATACGCTGCTTATTAAACGTTTAAGCTATTCACAAGCGCACTCGTAAACAATCTTAAAACTGCCGTCTTTAGTAAGAAATAATGCAGGACGAATCAGAGATACAGTTAGCAAACTGCAAAAGAAAGCGAACTAGGGAGAGGACTAATGCTACGCGGTTTTGTGCGGCTGTTGATGCTCTTCCCACAGAAAGCCCGTTTGATGATTTTGAACATTACAGGGAGCGTCTTCAAGAAACTCTAGAGAAGCTCGTTTCATTAGATGACGCTATTCATAATTTTCTCTCTGACGATGAATACAATGCAGACGTGCTGAGCTGTTAGGAATATATAGACAAAGTCAAACGCACTATACAGAAGGCTACAAAAGCAATTGATTACAAGCTTTCAGCCACAACGTCGCAGATGAATATCACGTCACCACCAGCGCTCACACAACCAACTGTGTTCCACTCTGTCAAGCTACCAGCAATTAAGCTTGAGTCATTTTGTGGAGATGTCGAAATGTGCTCCCGCTTCTGGGAACAATTTGAATCGACCGTTGATAAAGACCCATCCCTTTCTACAGTAAACAAACATGTTTTCCTACGAGGGTATCTGTCAGGCGAACCGAAGTTGCTAGTAGATGGAATACCTATAATGGCTAACACGTATGAAGAAACAAAGAAAATTTTATTGAATAGATACGGAGATAGCAATCGCATTATACAGGCGCACCTCGATTATTTGGATGCGCTAAAGCCTGTACAGTCAGCGACACCTGAAACGCTGAACAGTACATTCCTGGAATGTAACCGTCGTATTCAAACACTGCGTGCTTTAGGAGAAGACGTCGTGGCATACGGTAAAATTCTCACTCCGAAAATTCTGCGTGCATTTCCCGCTGAAATGTGCCAGAAATGGGTCATTCATGCTAGAAGAACCGAAGTAGTGGAAGGAGATGTACTGAAACTACTTAACTTTTTGGAAGAAGAAGTTCGTGGTGCTCTCTCTGCACAAAAGATTGGTACAGAATATCAGTCATCTTCTAGCTTCACGCCCACTGCAGCAGCGCTTCACATAAATTCAAAGCAAGCGAAAAATCCGCGTCAGCCTAAACGAGAAGTACCGGTACAATCATATTGCGTATTTTGCGAAGCTCGCTCTCATTGGTCCCAAGACTGCAACATAGTAACTGACAGCCAGCAACGTATCGATAAACTAAAGCAATATAATCGCTGTTTTAGATCTCTAAACCGAGGTCATAATGCTAGAAACTGCAGTAAGAAGGGCAAGGTCTCGTGATCTAAGTGCAAGAAAAGTCATCACAAAGCTATCTGTACTGACATTGCTACCTCTTCTTCATCATTTCCAGCAAAATACTAAAAGCTTGTTCTCAACAGATAAGTAAGATTCTCAGCCACCTGTGTAATAGCTCTCTGGAACAGGGCATTCTCCCTGATAGACTGAAATATGCTATTGTTATACCTTTGCATAAAAAGGGGGATAGATCTGATGTCAACAATTACCGTCCAATCTCCCTTCTAACAGCTTTATCAAAAATTTTTGAGAAAGTAATGTATTCAAGAGTAGCTTCACATATCTGTAAAAATGAAGTACTAACAAAATGTCAGTTTGGTTTCCAGAAAGGTTTTTCAACAGAAAATGCCATATATGCTTTCACCAGTCAAATTTTGAATGATCTGAATAACCGAACACCACCCATTGGGATTTTTTGTGATCTCTCAAAGGCTTTTGATTGTGTAAATCATGAAATTCTGCTAGACAAGCTCAAGTATTGTGGCATGAGTGGGACAGTGCACAAATGGTTTAATTCGTACCTAACTGGAAGAGTGCACAAAGTTGAAATAAGTAGTTCTCGTAACATGCAAAGATCAGCACATTCCTCAAACTGGGGAACTATTAAGAATGGGGTTCCACAAGGGTCAGTCTTGGGTCCTTTGTTGTTCTTATTATATATTAATGACTTGCCATTCTATATTCGTGAAGAGGCAAAGTTAGTTCTCTTCGCTGATGATACAAGTATAGTAATCACACCTGACAAACAAGAATTAACTGATGAAATTGTCAATACTGTCTTTCAGAAAATTACTAAGTGGTTCCTTGTAAACAGACTCTCACTGAATTTTGATAAGACACAGTATATACAGTTCCGTACAGTGAATGGTATGACGCCATTAATAAATATAGACCTTAATCAGAAGCATATAGCTAAGGTAGAATATTCCAAATTTTTAGGTATGTCCATTGATGAGAGATTAAATTGGAAGAAACACATTGATGATCTGCTGAAACGTTTGAGTTCAGCTACTTATGCAATAAGGGTCATTGCAAATTTTGGTGATAAACATCTTAGTAAATTAGCTTACTACGCCTATTTTCACTCATTGCTTTCATATGGCATCATATTTTGGGGTAATTCATCACTGAGGAATAAAGTATTTATTGCACAAAAGCGTGTAATCAGAATAATAGCTGGAGTCCACCCAAGATCATCCTGCAGACATTTATTTAAGGATCTAGGGATATTCACAGTAGCTTCTCAGTATATATACTCTCTTATGAAATTTGTTATTAACAACCAAACCCAATTCAAAAGTAATAGCAGTGTGCATAACTACAATACTAGGAGAAAGGACGATCTTCACTATTCAAGATTAAATCTAACTTTGGCACAGAAAGGGGTGAATTATACTGGCACTGAAGTCTTTGGTCACTTACCAAATAGTATCAAAAGTCTGACAGATAACCAACAAGTATTTAAGAAGAAATTAAAAGAATTTCTGAATGACAACTCCTTCTACTCCATAGAGGAATTTTTAGATATAAATTAAGAAAAAAAAGAAAAAAGAAACAAAAATATTAAAAAAATAAAATAAAATAAAATAAATAAAAATAAAGAAAAACAAAAAAAACACAAAAAAATAAAGTTGTTATATTAACTTAAGTATGTTGTTAAATTAACCTAATTATGTCATGTATTGGAAAATTCGACTCGTTCCACATCATTACGAAATATCGTATTCATGATCCATGGAACTAGTATTAATCTAATCTAATCTAATCTCAGCAAATTAGCTCTACATCTGTAGGGAGAATCGACGTAAATGCAGCAAGTTTTACTTATCTTCAGGCAGCTCGAGTTTGGGTCAGTGGACCCGCAGGATTAAGCAAACTTACTCGCTGCGTTCTGGATAGCGGTAGTCAGTCAAGCTTCATTTCCAAGTTCCTGATTGATGAGCTAGATTGAAGAACTATAGAACATCGTGATCTATCTGTCAACGCCTTTGAAATGCCGTCCGCAACTTCAACGCATCGTAGAGTCGTAGAATTTACACTACAGGGTACATGGACTAATTCCAACACGTCTATGACTGCGTTTGAAAGCACATACTCATTTTCCGCACACCCAACTGTGCCTTCCGATTTAAGAAAACTTGAAAGCACACAGGGACTTCAGTTTGCGGACCTAAGGGATGGTACAGAAGATCTTCCCATCGACATTCTTATCGGAGCAGATTACTATTGGAAAATTGTTAAAGATTCCTCTCCGATTCGACTAACGTCATCAGTTGTTCTGATAGCTTCCATTCTAGGTTGGATTCTTAGTGGAAGCAAATCAAGCACCACGGCTAACCTTGTGGCGGCAAACTACATCAGTTTGGAGACAGCGACAACAACAGACGATACTTTACGACGTTTCTGGAATTTACAAACAATGGGAATCACAAAAGATGAAACAACAACTCTGAATCAGAATGAATTGGCGTTGTTGCAAGATTTCTCAAAATGCTACTGCATCGAAGACAATAGAAGAGTGGTGTCTTTCCCCAGAAAACCCAACGTTATGTCACCTAATAACCTTCAGCAAGCAGAGAAGAGATTTGCTTCACTGGAGAAAAAATTTACGAAGGACGAGAAACTGAAACAAATTTACGAGGCGCAGATGATTGAACACATCAAGAAGAAACATGTGGAAGTCACCCCTTCTGGACAGAAATTGCGTGACACTTTTTATCTGCCACATCATGCAGTAAATAAAGAAAAGTTAGGTGTCACCAAATGGAGGATTGTATTTGATGGTTCGTCGCACGACCAGAATGCACGTTCATTGAATGACTCTTTAGAAATAGGTCCTAATTTACTTCCTGACATTCTTTCAATATTACTGAGATATCGTCTACATCAAGTAGCCTTAATTGCCGATATCAAACAAGCGTTTCTACTGTTAGTTCTTCACAGGAAATATAGAGATCTCACGAGGGTTATTTTGGTACAAAGTAATCGTAGATCAACAAGGAAACTATATTACAGCTGACGAAAGGATTACATACCGCTTCACCTGGCTACCTTTCGAACTTACCTGCAATCCATTTCTTCTTGCAGCCACGCTGAAAGAACTTGCTGTAATGCACAAAACGAATTTTCCCAAGCAGCTTTACTTGTTGAAGATAATATGTACATGGATTATTTTGTAGCAGGTGCTAAAGATAACAATGCTGTAATTAACTTATATTATGAGCTTACATCACTCATGGGACAGATCAGTTTACCAATGGCAAAGTGGGCCACAAATTCAAGCCAACTGATTGGAATATGGTAATCAGAAGGTGTCATAAACACTACACTACATATACGGAGGTACTGGGAGTACACTGGAACACACAGACTGATACGCTGAGTGTTGTTCACAACAATGTTACCGACAATGTTATAAATCGTCCTGACACTAAGCGGGAAGTACTACAAAACACTACTAGATTCTATGGCCCACCGGGTTTGTTGTCGTCTGTGTCCCTCACAGAAAAAATAATTTTTCAAGAAATTTGGTCAACAGGAATTGAATGGGATGAGCTTTTACCCCTTGATCTTAGCAAACGCTGGCGAATGTGGGTATCAACATTGCCATCATGTTCACACATAAAAATGCCCCGATGGGTTGGTGTATCTGAAAACACTGAGCCAGTAATTCATGTCTTTTGCGACGCATCAGAAAAGGCCTACGGAGCAGTCCTTTATGTTCGGTGCTCCACAACAAATATGGTATCAGTCCATTTAGTTTACAATAAAAATCGAGTAGCTCCCATAAAAAAAAAACTCTTCCATGGCTGGAACTTCTAGCTACACTTCTTGGATCAAGACTACTTCATTATTTCTGTAAGGCCACGAGCTGTAATGCAAGTCGTGCAACATTGTGGACTGACTCAACTGTAGCCTTAGGATGGATACAACATGATCCTAATCGATGGAAAACCTTTGTGTCAAACCGTGTTACGGAAATACAACGACTAACGAATCCGTCACAGTGGAGGCACTGCCCTGGTGACGAAAATCCAGCTGCTCTAATCTCCAGAGGTACCACAGCAGATAAACTTTACCATGCTTCTGTATGGTTCCACGGACCTACTTGGTTAACAAAGAACAGAACACAGTGGTCTCGAATTTTACAGACGGAAGTGCACTCCTTGCCAGGAAAGAAGAAATTAACAGACCAAGTCTTCATGGTACAAACAACGATTCCTATTTTAACAGCTACACGGTACAGTAGCTACTTCAAGCTGTTAAGAGTTACAGGATGGGTACTTCGCTTTAAACGGCACTTATTGAAAGAAAACAGAACATCTGGAGAACTAACAGCATCAGATTTGGGCGAAGCACGCACTTACTGGACTCAAGTTGTTCAACAGCAACATTTTGCGCTCGAACTGCATGCACTATGCAACGACATGCCACTACCACGTAATTCTCGGATAGCTCGCTACAACCTATTCTTGGATAATAGTCTTATTCGTCTCGGTGCACGGCTGCAGTTTGCAGAAGTACCCAGAGATCAACGCCACCCGATTCTTCTTGAAGGACATCATCATTTCACACGCTTACTGATCCAGCAGACTCACATTCGTTTGCATCACCTTGGAGTAAACATAGTGTTATCTGAACTGAAAACAGAATTCTGGATCCTTAGAGCTCGACAGGCAATTAAACATGTCCTACACCATTGCCTACCTTGTAAGATGGTGAAAGCTCACGTTGTTCAACAAACTGAAGCTCCATTACCAGCTGAACGAGTCTCACCACTGAAACCATTTACAGTACCAGGTATTGACTTTGCTGGTGCATTATATGTCAGACAAGGACATATTACGAAGAAAGCGTATATTGCTCTATTCACATGCACAACAACACGAGCCATACACCTGGAACTATGCTCATATATGCCAACTGAAAGATTTCTTCAAGCCCTACAAAGGTTTGTCGGGAGATGAGGAGTGCCCAGAAAAATTTACACTGATAATGCTACTACCTTCCATGCCATGCACTTAGAGCTGAAGGAGTTTTGACAGGCTCTCATTGCAAGCAAGACGCACAAGTACCTCGCCCAGCAAGCCATCACTTGGAAATTCATCGCCTCACACGCGCCTTGGTGGGGAGGATTCTGGGAACGGATGGTGGGATCTGTCAAACGCTGCCTGAGAAAAGTTTTAGGACAGTCAAAGTTGGACGAAGAAGGTCTCAACACAATCCTGGCCAGCATAGAAGCAGCACTAAACTCTAGACCAATTACGCAAGGGGGAGAGGAATCTGAGCCACTGACACCTGCACAACACTACCTACTGGTCCAGAATCATTAGTTAGAAAGGACTTGTCCAAGGAATTTCAACAGCTGCAGAAGATGGTAGAACACTTCTGGAACAGGTGGAAAAAAGAATATCTGATCCTGCTCAAAAACTTCCATGAAACTCATCAACCAAGGCCAGGTTCAGGAAGACTCCAGCTGGGTGATGTCGTTCTTCTGCAAGAGGATATTCGTCCATGACACATGTGGAGGAAGGCGCAGATAGAAGATCTTCAAGAAGGAAGAGATGGGAAAATACGAATTGTAACCTTACGAACTTCAGAAGGATCCATAATCTCACATCCTGTTCAACTGGTCATTCCTCTAGAAGTTGACCAGGGTGTTGCAGGTTGCTGGTTGATATTTGAAATTTTAGACACTCTGGAAATATTGATTATCTTTGAACTAATGTTTTATATTCCATGATGTACGTTCCTTGGAGAGAAATAAATTAATGTTGTATTGGAATCATGGTGTTGTGTGTCCGTAATAACTTATGTACAAGCAATGTGTGCGGAAACTTGAGACACTCAAGTTTTTGGTTGCATTATGAGATGAGTCTTCAGGGCAGTAGAAGGATCCAGTTACCACTTTATGCTCACCCCTGATGCTGAGATATCCCAAAAAAACCTCGCATGCAATTTAAGTTTCTGTCTTGGTGGATATGAGTTTCTTATTTACAGCAACAAATACACCAGATCTTTTTCCAGTTAGTCTATCCTCGTGATATGCAGGGTGAATCACTAATTACTGCCTCCTAGAATAACGCAGAAAGTATGATAGTAGCTGAAAAGTTTGTGGGACAAATGTTCCATCGTATAAATGGGGACCATAATATAACATTGGTTTTTTGTTGCTAGGTGGGGTCGAATCAGAGATATGGTCAACTTTGCTTTATTTTTTAAAATGGAATGCTATAGTTTGGTACTTATTTCCTGATAGCGGCTATCAGGATGAATCCAATGATGTGTAACAGTAAGATCTTTGAAGGTCAACGAAGGTCAAAAAGGTGGCATGAACGTCCAGTTACAGAAGGTGCTCGAAGTGACCATAGGTATCAGTGCAGTGATGCAATCTTCTTATCATGGATTGAGTAGTATTCCGTATCACTTCGGCAACTATCGAAGCACATGCTATGACAATTCTCTCTAGTATATCGTGCAAATAATAAATATTCGCCGAATATGGCGTATCCATCTAATGTGTCATTGACATGTAAACACCATTCGACAGTTTCGCAATACAATACTAATAGGAACGGTAAGACTAGTATCCTCGCATCAAGAGAGTATGAATGATGTATTCCTTCGAAGAACAAGTCGATATGCTTCTCATTTATGGAGAATGCCAACGAAATTCAGTGAGAGTTAAATACTTACTCGCGGAAAGATATCCTCAATATACTCAACCTACATGTTGTACACGTAAATATGTGTATGACACATTTGGAACAAATGGATCTTTAATACATCGGAAACATATTTGGCAAAGGAGAGTTGCTAACGAGGAAACGGAAATTGCCATTCTTGCCACTGTGGTTCGAGATCCTTGTGTTAGTTCACGTCAAATCGCAAGGGAATCTGGCATGAACCAGAGTAGTGTTGGTTGTGTTCTGCATCGCCATAAACATCATATTTACCATATCAGTCTCCACCAAGAATTAACTGGTATGGGTTGTACGTGTCACATTGAATTCTGCTGATGGCCTCCACTTCAGATTCAGAGGGGAGACACATTTATTAATTTGATTTTATTTAATGACGAGGCTACATTCACAAGCCATGGAAATGTTAACTTGCATAAAGTGCATTATTGGGCAACTGAAAATCCATTTTGGCTGCGGCAAGTTGCACACCAAAAACTGTGGGCGGTGAATGTATGCTGTGGAATTCTGAAGGACAGAATTATAAGTCCCTATTTCATCGAAGGAAATCTTAATGGTAGGAAGTACACCACATTCCTGCAAGAAACATTAGGTCTGTTATTGGAAGAAATATCTTTAAGAACAAGGAACAGAATGTGGCATCAACATCATGGGTGTCTGGCACATTTTTCTCTGATGGCTAGAAATGAGTTGCAGAGGCAATTCCAAATCGTTGGATTGGATGCGGAGGATATGTGTCGTGGCCGACTCGTTCTCCAGACTTGACACCTCTGGATTTTTTTCTTGTGGGGATTCATAAAAGACTTTGTTCATAAAGGCATTCCAACTACACCTGAAGATATGCATGAGAGAATTGTCACAGCATATGCTTCGATAAGTGTCGATTTGATAAGGGATACCACTCAATCCATGATAAGAAGATTGCAGCACTGAATTGATACCAATTGTCATCACTTGGAACACCTTCTGTAAATAGACGTTTATCCCACCTTTGTAATCTTTGTTAATCTTTAAAGACCTTCCTATTACACATCATTTGATTCGTCTCGATAGCTGCTATCAGAAATAAGTACCAAACTATAGCATCCCATTTAAAAACCAAAGTTGACCTTCATAGTTCTGAAGCGACCCCACCTAGCAACAAAAAAAAAAACAACAACGTTATATTATGGCCCTCATTGTCCCATATAACTTTTGTCCCACAAATGTTTCAGCTCCTATCATACTTTCGGAGTTATTCTAGGTGACAATAGTTACTGACTCACCTAGTATACTCAAAGTTACTACAAAAGTCGCAATTGGTGTCAATTCCAGGTTTTAACCAGCTTTCTGTACTTAATATTATGTGAACTTCACTGCTCTTCAGGCTCACTTAAAACGCTGGCATTTTGTTGAAATTCTTTGCAACTATTGGGATTTCAATATTCTCGCCTGGGATGGGGACATTCTTTTGGATCACGCACCTGTATTTTTGGGTGTCCTATAGCTATCATTATCTGAACTTTACTGAGAATCACCTGATCTAAAAATACCCTTATGTTGTAACGTTAGGCATACATAGGCGAGATAATCGGCCACCTTGAATTAGTACAAGGCAAAGTGAATTTGTCTGTGAAACAGTGCAGACCCAGAGCTGAGAGCATGTCACGGCCTGGCGGGTTGCCGCAACTGCTCCATGTGAGCCAGGTGCAGAGAGGAGCAGAGAGTCAGATGCAAGGAAAATCCCAGTATGGGGAATTTGGATGACATGTTGATCGCTTAAAAGAGCTGGTATGCTCCCAACAATAGTGGGCTTTGAGACAAACTGCAAGATGGCTTCTTACAGCTCTCTGAACTTCGACAATTAATAACAATTCCATATTAATGCAAATGTACACCGGCGATCATGGATAAATGACATAACAATATTTCAATATTATTAAAACAACAAAAGTTAATATTTCACAGTGAATAAACAGTTACATAATGAACCTCTGAATTAACAGCTTTGTTCACTTCATGTAATTTCAACAAACGATATTTCAGATGATAGCATTGCTCTGCAGCTATCATCCCTGAAAGCATCATATATGTTTCTATTTTATTTATTGATTTACCATGTCCTTTGTGTCTTTTGCTTTATACAAATAGTTTTCAGAACATTGTGTTTTCCACAATTATGCAGTGAAACAATACAGCATGAATACCATACATATTGCCACACTTGTTTAGTTATTTAATGCACAGTTTACTACTTTGTCTGTTACTTTATTTAAATGTCGACTGCAAGTGCCATTAAAATAACTGTTCTATTTTAAAAGTGGTCAATCGCACGTGTTAGTGGATACCATAATTGTAAAGAGAACCTAAAGATGTTTATGTCAACAAGACATAAATAATTGATCAAGCAAAATTTAGTGACAATTCGTTGTCATTTATGTGAACAGACTTGTGCAAGAATAGTGGCTTATTTATTTATAAACAAATCTTTGTTTGTAATCATTTTACATGATCTGAGTGTCACCAGATGTTCATAATATTTCTTTTATTTAAATATTGTTTTAATATGTTAATTTAGTCCAGGAAATGATCACATTGAATCAAACTAATGTCTGTAGAGTGTAATTGTGATGTATTTTTGGTGGGATAGTCTTCAGCCAATAGAAAAGCAGACAGTAGCGCAACACTGTGGGAGTCAAGTTGAGAGTGGGACTTTTCGAGTGGAAAACTTAAGGAAATAATTCTGGACACTTTTACGCTAGTTCTGGTATAAGACAGACCTGTCTAGAGCAGCATGTGCAATTCCATTGTCTAGATGATTGATTGTTGGTGGTGAACAGCCACTGCTACACTTTAACTTCTCAAAGGACTTTATATTTCAAGAGGTCTGAATGTACTACATAGTAGGACTTTAACTTTTTCTGCTTGAACTACACTGAAGATAGACAGAGTATGAGCTACTATTCTTTGTATCGTGTGTGTTAATTTGTGAATATTCATGGCAGACTTTGAAGTGTTTTGAGCTGATGAATGATTCATTTACCTCTCATGAACCATGGGCCTTACCACTGGTGGGGAGGCTTGCATGACTCAGTGATAAAGATGGCTTATGTAGGTGCAACCACAACAGAGAGGCATCCGTTGAGAGGCCAGAGAAATGTGTGATTCCTGAAGAGGGGTAGCAGCCATTTCAGTATTTGCGAGGTCAACAGTCTGGAGGATTTTCCGATCGGAGCCTTGTGACATCAATCAAAACGGCCTTGCTGTGTTGGTACTGAGAACGGTTGAAAGCAATGGGAAACTATAGCTGTAATTCTTGCAAAGGGCATGCAGCTCTACTTTATGGTTAAATGATGATGGCTTCCTCTTGGGTAAAATATTGTGAAGGGAAATGGATAGGTTAAAGTTAGATATAGTGGGAATTAATGTAGTTTGGTGGCAGGAGGAACAGAACTGCTAGTCAGGTGAATACGGGGTTATAAATACAAAATCTAAATGGGGGTAGTGCAGGAGTAGGTTTAATAATGAATTAAAAAAGTACGAAAACAGATGAGCTACTGAGAACAGTATAGTGAATACATTATTTTGGCGAAGATAGACACGAAGCCCACACCCACCATAGTAGTACAAATTTATATGCCAACTAGCTCTGCAGATGAGGAGGAGATTGAGGAAATGTACGATGAGATAAAATAAATTATTCAGATAGTTAAGGGAGACGAAAATTTAATAGTCTTGCGAGACTGGACTTCGACAGTAGGAAAAGGAAGAGCAGAAAACGTAGTAGGTGAATATAGACTGGGGGAAAGGAATGACAGAGGAAGCGGCCTGGTAGAACTTTACACAAAGCATAATTTAATAATGTTGTAAATGTGGAAGAAACCTGAAGATACTAGAGGATTTCAGATTGATTATCTATTGTTATGAACTGCAGATTAAAACTGAAGAAACTGCAAAAAGGCAGTATTTTAAGGAGATGAGACCTGGATAAACTGATAGAATCACAGGTTGCAGAGAGGTTCAGAGAGAGGATTAGGGAATGATTGACAAGAACAAGGGAAAGAAATATAGTAGAAGAAGAATGGGAAGTTTTGAGAGATGAAGTAATGAAGGCAGCAGAGGATCAAGTAGGTAAAAGTTGAGGAGTAGTAGAAATCCTTGGGTACCATAAGAGATATTGAATTTAATCTATGAAACCAGAAAATATAAAAATGCAACAAATGAAGCAGGCGAAAAAGAATACAAACGTCCCTAAACGAAATCGACAGGAAGTGCGAAATGGCTAAGCAGGACTGGCTATACGACACTTGTAAGGATGTAGAAGCATCTATCACTAGGGGTAAGATAGGTGTTGCCTACAGGAAAATTAAAGAGACCTTTGGAGAGAAGAGAACATCCTGTATGAATATCAAGAGTGCAGATGGAAAACCAGTCCTAAGCAAAGACGGAAAAGCAGAAAGGTGAAAGGAGTATATAGAGGGTCTGTACAAGGGAGACGTACTTGAGGGCATTATTTCGGAAAAAGAAGAGGATTTAGATGAAAATGAGAAGGGAGATTTGATACTGCGTGAAGAGTTTGACAGAGCACTGAAAGACCTAAGTCTAAACAAGGCACAGGGAGTAGATAACATTCCATTACAACTAATGATAGCCTTCGGAGAGGCAACCCTGACTAAACTCTACCAACTGGTGAGCAAGATGTATGAGACAGGCGAAAACCGTCAGACTTCAAGAATAATATAATAATCCCAATCCCAAAGAAAGCAGGTATTGAAAGATGTGAAAATTAGCGAACTATCAGTTTAATATGTCACAGCTGCAAAATACTAACACGAATTCTTTACAGACGGATGGAAAAACTGGTAGAAGCCGACCTTGGGGAAGATCAGTTTGGATTCCGTAGAAATGTTGGAACACGTGAGGCAATACTGATCCTATGACGCATCTTAGAAGGTAGATTAAGGAAAGGCAAACCTACGTTTCTAGCATTTGTAAAATTAGAGAAAGCTTTTGGCAATGTTGACTGGAAAGCTCTCTTTCAGATTCTGAAGGTGGCAGGGGTAAAATACAGGGAGCGAATGGCTATTTACAATTTGTACGGAAACAAGATGCCAGTTAGAAGAGTCGAGGGGCACGAAAGGGAAGCAGTGCTTGAGAAGGGAGTGAGATAGGATTGTAGCCTATCCCAGATGTTATTCAACATGTGCACTGAACAAGCAGAAAGGAGACAAAAGAATTAGGAGTAGGAATTAAAGTCCAGGGAGACAAAATAAAAACTTGGAGGTATGCTGATGACATTGTAATTCTGTCAGAGACAGCAAAGGACTTGGAAAAGCAGCTGAACGGAATGGACAGTGGCTTGAAAGGAGGATATAAGATGAACATCAACAAAAGCAAAACGAGGATAATGGAGTGTAGTCGACTTAAAACAGTTGATGCTGAGGGAATTTGATTAGGAAAAGAGACACATAAAGTAGTAGATGAGTTATGCTATTTGGGAAACAAAATAACTCACGATTGTCGAAGTAGGGAGGATGTAAACTGTAGACTGCCATGGCAAGGAAAGCTTTCCTAAAGAAGAGAAATTTCTTAACATCAATTATAGACTTAAGTGTCAGGATGCCTTATCTGCAAGTATTTGTATGGAGTGTAGCCATGTATGGAAGTGAAACATGGACGATAAACATTTTAGACAAGAAGAGACTAGAAGCTTTTGAAATGCAGTGCTACAGAATAATGCTGAAGATTAGATTCGTAGATCATGTAACTAATGAGGAGGTACTGAACAGAATTTTGGAGAAGAGAAGTTTGTAGCACAAACAGACTAGAAGGAGGGATTGGCCGGTAAGACACATTCTGAGGCATTAAGGGATCACCATTCTGGAACTGGAGAGAAGTGTGGGGAGAGGGGAGGGGTAAAAATTGTAGGAGGGGACCAAGAGAAGAACACAGCAAGCAGATTCAGAAGCATGTAGGTTGCAGTAGTTGCTCGCAGATGAAGAAGCTTGCACAAGATTGGGTAGTGTGGAGAGTAGCATCAAACCAGTCTTTGGACTGAAGACCACAACAACAACAACAACAACAACAACAACAATGATTCATGTATTGTGAGCACAAAATGGACAGAGTTTTTGCATATCTGTTGAGTGAAAACATTATTTATTACCTACAAGAAATGAAGCAAATACACAAATGAGAATTCTATTAATGTATCAGTAAACCTTGATAAAAACTGATGGTTTCCTAAGACTTTTGAGGGTAATTACAGTCATTAAAAAACTCAAAAATGTGTTAATTTACGATATCTGTAGATAATATATGCCCCTCTTAAAGGGAAAACTAACTATAACATAATTTATTAGCAATTGTTTCAGCTGCAGTAACTAAATCACAAATGCCAATTTACTGTGAATTAATTTATGCACAGGATAATAGCAACTTCTGAAAATTCTCAGAGGTGTGCATTTATTTGGGTTGATATACACTGAAATTCGGGGTATTTATTCCTTAGCAGTAACTGTGAATCGCAAACGATGATTTGTTGTGAAATAAGTTATCCACGACACTAAAACCTGTAACTTACTAATATTTTCGAAAATGTAGTTTTGTAAGCATCCAACACCTGCGAATGAGGATGAAATTACTTTATCGCAACACTAAAAAATATTCTAAACTTCATAATACAAGCAAGTATTGATACACTCTGTGAAAGATTACGTAGAACCAACGTAAACAATGAAATATATCAATCTATAATTTCAAATTGGCACAAAAATTTTACACATGTCGTCTCACACACGGGAAAATTCCGAATTCGGTTGTAGTACAGATTACTTCTTAGCTGATTCTGTGACACCTCCTACCCTGGCGTGCTATAGACTCTTTGTCATCAAAAATCTTACTTATATTTGTAAATAAGTTCCTGGTGGGCAAGAGTTTCTGTGTGTGAAACGTGATCCAAGATTGGGTACTGCATAGCAGGTGAATTATGTGGATGGAGGAAAGGCACTGCAATAGGATTTATGCCTAAAGTGATATAATTTTGCAGGTCTATGTTTCTGAGGGTTAAGGTTTGGCAGAATCTGAACAGTTGGAGGTCATTGTGAAAGGAAGGGTGGCAGCGAGAGATGACTAATGTGACTGTAAGCAATTTTTGGGGATTCCACGAGCCTAGCAACAACGCAGGAACAGTATGTGGGACTGGGTCCTGGCTAGGGATAAGGAAATTTTTCTGTATTGACGCATGTGTAAGGAGTATGGATCCATGCTGGTGGATAAAAATATAACAAAATACGTAAATAACGAAGAATTACGCCCGAAAAAATTCGCAAAAATACACTATAACAAGTGGGAAAAATCATAAAAAGAATGACACAGTTGAAGTAAGGGGAAACAAGATGAAATATGAGGGAGTAGGCCCACAGTGCCTACGGCCTTGCCACACTGACAATACCGGTTCCTGTTAGATCACCAAAGTTAAGCACTGTCGGGCTGGGCCAGCAGTTGGATGGGTGACCATCCAGTCTGCCGAGCGCTGTTGGCAAGTGGGGTGCAGTCACCCCTTGTGAGGCAATCTGAGGAGCTACTTGATTGAGAAGTAGCGGCTCCGGCCTCGGAAACTGTTATACGGCCGGGAGAGCGGTGTGCTGACCACATGCATCTCCATATCTGCATCCAGTGAAGCTTATGGGCTGAGGATGACATGGCGGCTTGTCGATACCACCCGGCATTCATGGCCTGTTCGGGTTAGTTGGGCTGGTTTGTTTTGGGGGAAGGAAACCAGATAGTGAGGTCATCGGTCTCATGGGATTAGGGAAGGACGGGGAAGGAAATCGGCCGTAACCTTTCAAAGGAACCATCCCAGAATTTGCCTGGAGCGATTTAGGGAAATCACGGAAAACTTAAATCAGGATGGCCGGAAGCGAGAATGAACCGTCATCCTCCCAAATGCGAGTCCAGTGTGCTAGCCACTGCGCCACCTCACTCGGTTCCTGTTCAGGAGGAGGCGAAAACCAACTGAAACTGGAGTGGAGAGACAATGAGATCAATGAAAAAGTAAATTAAATGATTATAATGTGTGTTGCAGGTCTGTGGGAGGATAAGTGTGCAGAAGAGGGATGGCAGATGTGATTAGATTAGGTTAAGTTAGAAGACGCGAACTGGAAGAGAGGAGAAGCAGTGGGTGGTTGGGAGGGGCTGGTAGTATGAGATACAAGTTGATGTGACTCAGGAAAGGTACGGGAAGTAACATGGAAAAAGCCTTGTTCCTATTTGCGACTCATCATCCATGCTGTACGGCGAGTAGCAATTATCCTTTTCATAATTTTGTTACACCCTGGATTTCACACTGTTTGATTCTGCCTGACAACTTTTCTTCCATCCCGAAACTCCGTTCTGGTCTCTTTTGTTACTATTTTCTAATACATTACTATACTCAGTGTTCGTCCATCTTTCTCATCTGTCTTGTGTTCGTCTTGTCGCCTTATCTGTTTTTCCTTTTATATCATTGTGTCTTCACGTCAGTTTCAATTGGTTTTCGCCTTTGACTATCAGCCTATTCCCTCACATTTCATCTTGTTTCCGCTTACTTCACCAATCTCATCCATTTCGTGATTTTTCCCGCGGGTTGGGGAGCATTTTTGCTATTTTTTCAGGCACAATTCTATATTTTTATGATCCATGCTTCTTCCATCTGTGTCAATACAGAAAAATTTCCTTATACCTAGCCAGAAGCCAGTCCCACATACTGTTCCTGTGTCGTTGCTTGGCTCAGGGAATCCCCACAAATGGCTTAACCATTACATTACTCAATTCCAGGTACCACACTTCCTTTCACAATGACCTCCATCTGTTCAGATTTCGACAAACCTTAACCCTCACAAACACAGTCCTGCAAAACCATATCAGTCAGGTACAAACCACCTTGCAATACCTTTTCTACATTCACAAAATTCTCCTCTTGTGCAATCTCTAATTCCTTGTTCACATATCACACATCAAATCTCGTGCCCTCCAGGAACTAGAGCAACATGTCAACATCACCTCAAAAAACATTCCATACTGTTCACTTCCTGTTCCCTTCTTCACCACCTCTACAAAAATCTCCAAGGCTTTCCCACGTCTTTTCATAGCTGACAAACCCTGTCTCGCAGAAGTACTACATTTATTCCACCCTCAAAAACTCTTTCCCACAAGCATGCAGAATCCAGAACCTAAATAGACCTGAAACACGGTCATAAACCTGTCCTCCAGAAGCCTTAACCCCACAGAAGTATCAATCCTTCTCAAAGGCCTCAATTTTTGTCCCAGTCCCAAATTTAATCAGGCAGGACTTGTTAAAGACTTCCTCTCCTGCTCCCAGTCCCTACTGTGGAAAAAATTTTTCCCCACCAACCCTATCAATCAGATTCAACCAATGAGCAATGTTAAACCCTGCCTGAGGTCAGTTCACTCCTCCATCGTACTGTGATCCAATGTCACTACCCCTAAATCACCCCCTGTCAACTTCCTAGAATTTCTTAACCTCAAACTTTGGCTCACAATCATTCCCCAAATCCCACAACATGCAAACTAACCTTACATCTGCAGAAACAATCACAGGGGGTGCACCACTTAAAAATAATCATGACCAAATAATCCTATCTGCTGACAAGTACTGTTGTTTTCAACAGCAGGGATTACCTGGCAGAAGGACCCCACCTCCACCAACTGTCAGATTTATCCACCTAAAAGACTTGTAACAATGGTCCCATTCCAGAAATACAGCAGGATCCATAACAGGATCCTTAGCCACATACCAGAACCTCTCCCCAGAGACCATCTCTCTCCTCACCTCTACCACTACGTGCATTCCTACCTTCTACACTTTCTAAAGTCCATAAACCAAACTACCTAGGAGTCCCCTTTTTGGGCAATTAGCGTGCCCCACTGAGAGAATCTCTTGTCTTGTAGATCTATACCTTCGCCTATTATCTGCAACCTGCCTTCCTTATAAAAGATACCAACCATTTCTTCCACTGACTCTCCATAGTTCCTGTCCCTTTACCACAGGATGATCTGATCATCACTAATGATGCTACCTCCATTTGCAACATCGCTAATGCCTATGGTCTTACAACTACTGCACACTTCCTTTTCCAATACCCAACAGATTCCAAACAAACAACCTCCTTCCGAGTTGTCACCAGCAACTATACCCTCACCCACTATTACTTCTCCTTTGAATGCACGCTGACCAACAAATCTGGTGTATGGTCATGGGCACCTATGGCACCATCCTATGCCAACCCATTCATGTGCCAGTTAGAGGAATCCCTCCTAAACACCCAGAATCAGAGCCCATCACCTGGTTCAGATTCATTGATGACATCTTTATGATCTGGATCGAGTGTGAGGATGTCCTACCCACATTCCTCCTGAACCACAACAACTTCTCCCACATTCACTTCACCTGGTCCAACTCAACCCAACAAGCCACCTTCCTCCAAATTGCCTCTACCTCAAAGATGGCAACATCAGTACCTCTGCCCATATCAGGCCAACCAACTGCCAGAAATACCCCCACTTCGACAGTTGCTACCCATTCCATACCAAGAAGTCCCTTCCATACAGCTGATCCACCTGCTGCCATCATATCTGTATTCATGAATCATCCCTCTCGAAGTATACTGAGGGTCTCACTGAGGCCTTAACAGATGGCAATTATCCTCCCAACCTTGTATGAAAACACATCTCTCGTGCCTTATCTCTCAGTCACCCAACACCTCCCAAACTACTAGTGTTTGCTCACAGAGGAGCATTCCCTTTGGGACTCAGTACCACCCAGGACTGGAGCTACTGAATCACATTCTCCAGAAGGGTTTCGACTACCTCTTGTCATGCCCTGAAATGATGAATGTCCTATCCACTATGCTTCCCATCCCTCCCCACAGAAGTTTCAGTCCTTTTCAAAAACCTCACCTTTTTCCCCAGTCCCAAATTCAATCATGCAGGAGTTGTTAAAGACGTTTTTCTCCCAGTGCCTGCTGGGTAAGCAGTTTTTCAGCACCAAGCCTATCAATCAGACTCAACCAACGACCCATGTCAAACCCTGCCTGACTCAGTTCACTGCTCCAGCTAAGCGTGATCCACACCCACTGCCCCCAAATAACCCTCTGTTAACTTTCCAGAATTTATTAGCCTCGAAACTTGCCTCACCCTCATTTCCCTAATCCCTCAACTTGCATGAGCCGTGGCATTTTCTGTGAGGGTGCGCACGTGATCTTACTGGTGCCACTTGTAGGCGCATTCCATCAACTCTGGCCCTCGTCTTACCATTCGTACCATTTGTGATGGGTTATGTGCTCCCTTTGGGGCTGTGTGGTGGCGAGTAGTGTATTGGAGACGGATCTGGATGAGTGTGCCTGAGTACTCGGCATCCTGGCGATTTAACACCATTGACCATTGGGCTATGGGGGTCCGTGCTTTCATGTAATCTTGACCGTTGCTACTGGCGAGTTTGATGGGCAAGGAGCGGCTCTCATCGTGTGCAACCTGGCTAGGACGTGCATCAATCAAATCTTGTGTGGTAAACGCGCTGCGATGTATGGAACAATTTGTTAGCAGCCATGAGCAACAGGGAAGCGTTATCCAGTGTCTACCTGCAGTCCCGAAACTGTTAGCCTCGTTGGAATTTGTTTGAAGTTCTGTACTTTACGATTGTTAATTCTGTCTGAATTGAGCTGGCCAGGAATCCAGTTTCTCTTTGCCTTTCGGTGACACCTATGGGTCTGTGTATCTCAGTCTGGAGTTTCTGTATGCTCCAAGCTAGTGTTTCACAATGTTAATCTTGTATCTGATATCATGGTATATTATTATTGCGTATTTGATTTTATTATTTGTTGTAGACTTCATTCCCCTTCCTGAGGTAAGTTTTGGATATGACCTGTAACTAAGGTTCAGCACACTCAGCCTAAAGGTACACACACATGGGTCATGTGTGTGTGCATGCTTGTATTTGCACACTCTCTTACTCTGTGTTGAGGACCTGTTCAGGTTATAGGCGTACAGGTTAACTGGCCATCTGCCATTTAGTGCATATCCCAATTACAGTGTCTTTCAGCCCCTAAGAGGCCCCAGTAAAGATGTATCCTGATTTTTAAAATCTTGTTTGAAGTATTACGTAATTAGTTTTTTAAACAACCTTGTACATTGGGCTTCTTGTTACTGGGAAGGCTAAGTTACAATGTTATCAGCGAGCCTCTCCCATACTGAAGTTTCAATAGTTGAATTTTCAATTGCTCATTTAAGTACTTCTGTGAATGATAATATTTATCAAAGTTGTTTGCTGTTTGTGGCTTGGTATATGTTGACAGCCTTGTGTTGGCGTTGGTTGATAAGTTGCTGTTCTGCTGGCCTGGGGCAGGGATGTGTTTTCCTTCTGCTTCAGTGGTTTTCTCATCATTGCACAAGGCCTAAGTATTGGCAGATCACACGCAATTCTGTGGATCTCCCGTTCCAGCCTCAAGATGAGTAGTTTGTTGTTATGCTTTTGATATCACGCCATGTCAGAGGTATTGCATGATTAGGAAGCAAGTGACTCAGTATTTCTGTTATTGTAAGGCCCTTGTGGGCATGTCATGGAAGTCTTTGGGCAAACTGAGCACTGAGTTTCCTGATTTCAAAAAATTTAAAGGTTTAATTGTCAATATAGTTTTAATTTTGTTTTAGAGGGCCATTAGTTTATTTAAGCCCTTAACATCATTTATGTGGAACAGGCTTGTGACCAATCGGTGAAGTACAACTGTTCCTTTTGCCTTACATGTGAGTAGCCTTTGGGCAGGTTGGCCACATCTTGTCTGTATGAGAGCAGATAACCAGTGGAGATGTATGCATATTAATGTTCTGTATTTAATGAACTTATATTCAAGTCCTGTTGCGGAATTAGCACACAGTCGTGATCTAGTTGTGGGGACAGAGTGCCACTGCGGGTTTACTAAATTGATTAACTGTTTATAATCAGGCCACTACTGTGTCGCACAGTTGACATTTTTTTAGTACTATTTGTAATTTTATGTATAATGCAAATGTCCTTATATGTTGTGAATCTAATTTAAAAATTTTAAATATTTGTATGTATTTCACAAGAACCTTGGTAACTGTCAGTTGGTTCATGATAGAATTGTTATTAAATAATAATATTTGTTGGGAATTATAAATGATGCATTGATTTGGGTTACCATTTTTTTCTTAAATTTCTTTAAATTTATCCCTATTCTTGTGATTGGTTTCAATGCAAACTAACCTTACAAGCGCAGAAAGAATGGCAATCCACCACTTAAAAACTGATCATGGTCTTATATTCTTACCTGCTGACAAAGGCTCCACCACTGTTGTTTTGATATGCAAGGATTACCTACAGAAGGACTTCACCAGCAGTGAGATTCATCCACCCGAAAACCCTGCAACAGTGACCACATTCCAGAAATCCAGCAGGATCTCCAACTCTTCTCAGTTCCTTAGGTCCATCCCAGAACTTCATCCTGGAGTCCATCTCCATCCTCACCACTAACCACTCCCTACAATTCTACCTCCTATATGGTTCTTAAAGCCCATGAACCCAACCACCAAGGATGCCCCATTGTGGCCAGTTACTGTGCCTCCACTGACAGAATCTTTGCTCTCAGAGATCAACACCTTCAACCTATTACCTGCAGTCTACCCTCCTACATAAAAGATACCAACCATTTGCTCCACTGACTCTCCACAATTCCTGTTCCTTTATGACATAGTACCCTGCTCATTACTATTGATGCTATCTCCCTTTACACTAACATCCCTAACAAGTGTGGTCTTATTGCTGTTGAACAGTTCCTTTCCCAATGCCCCACAAATTTCTTCCTAGTCGCAATGGGCAGCTATATCCTTACCCACAATTACTCCTCCTTTGAAGGCATTACCTACAAACAAATCTGGGGTACAGCTATGGGTCAACCTGTTCATGGGCCATTTAGAGGAGTCCTTCCTAAACACCCAGCATCCCAAACCCCTTATCTGGACATTTCATTGATGATATCTTTGTGGTCTGGATTGAGGGTGAGGACACCCTACCCACGTTCCTCCAGAACTTCAACAACTTTTCCCATATTCACTTTACCTGGTGTAGCTCAACAAGCCACTTTCTTCAATGTTGCCTCCACCTCAAAGACGGATACATCAGTACCTCTGTCCATATCAAACTTATCAACTACCAGTAATACCTCCACTTTGATAGCTGCCACCAATTCCATACCAAGAAGTCAATTCCATAGAGCCTAGTCACCCATGGCGGTCCCTCTTGAAATATATTAAGGGTCTCACTGAGGCCTTCACAGACTGTAATTATTCTCCCAACCTTGTACAAAAGCAAATCTCTCATGCCTTACCTCTCCATTTAACCAACACCTCCCAGAGTCCTAGTGTCTAATCACAGAGGAGCATTCTCCCTGTGACTCAGTATCATCTAGGACTGGAGCAACTGAATCACATTCTCTACTAGGGTTTCAACCATTTCGCGTCATGCTTTGGAATGAGGAATCTCCTACCCACTATCCTTCCCTTCCGCCGCCCACTAAACCTCCATAATGGATTATATTAAATCCTCATCAATCTCTTCACAACCCCTGCTCCCAATCCCTTGCCTCCTTGCTTATGTCCCTGCAACAAACATAGGTGCAAGGCTTGTCCCATACAGCCTTCCACCACCACCTACTCCCGTCCTGTCACAAGCATCACTTATCCCACCAAAGGCAAGGGTATGTGTGAAAACAGTCATCGATCTAACAGCTAAGCTGCAACCACTCGACGAAATCCAGATAAAAATGTATTTCGTCATCTGGAGCTTTTCCTTTGAGAAACAGATGATCTTCTCCCACCTTCATTGAAATGAGACTTGTGTGGGCTCCACCTAACGTTGAAGCTATTCTAGAAGCTACATACAAAGCACCCTATCGAAGTACACATGAAGTGGCAAGGCAATAGTGTGCCTCGCAAATCATATCCATTAACATATTACATGATTCCAGAATGAGATTTTCACTCTGCAGCGAAGTGTGCGCTGATATCAAACTTACTGGCAGATTAAAACTGTGCGCCCGACCGAGACTCGAACTCGGGACCTTTGCCTTTCACGGACAAGTGCTCTACCATCTGTTTCGTATTAGATGATGACCAACACCAGTATCCTGAAGACCTATTTCTGCAGATACAGTTTTCCAAATGATTCAAATGGCTCTGAGCACTATGGGACTTAACATCTGAGGTCATCAGTCCCCTAGAACTTAGAACTACTTAAACCTAACTAACCTAAGGACATCACACACACCCATGCCCCAGGCAGGTTTCGGACCTGCGACCGTAGTGGTCGTGCGGTTATAGACTGAAGCGCCTATAACCGCTCGGCCACTGAGGCCGGCGATACAGTTTTGTAAATGGTTCCAACAACAACAGAAAGCCAATGATTACCTCATAAAAATTTTAATAACGTCTGATGGAGATGCATTCATACTTCAGGGTACCTTCAGTCTGCACAAAATTCATCATTGATATGAAGTAAACCCGCACATCGCAAGTCTGCTTTAGCATCAGTTATGAGCTGGAATACTGGGAGACATAATATTGAGTCCTTATATGCTGCTGAACCAGTAGACTGAGCGATGGTATTGTGCATTTAACACAAGGAATTTGTCTGAAGTACACTAAATTTTCCACTTTAAGTTCACCAGAGGTTGTGGTTTCAACACGAGGGTGAACCTGCGCACCTGGGAAGAAACGTGCGGTGATATTTAAGGTGGGACTTCGCAGGAAATGGATCGTCATGGAGGTTCTGTTCTATGGCATCTGCATCCGCCTGACGTTAATCCTCTGGATATATTCGTGCGGAGACGTTTGAAAGATCATGTTTCTCCTAACCCCACCGAAATGTGGGAGACCTGGTAGCACGCTTTCATGTGACACTTGCAACTGTGATGTAGCTATGCTCAGAATAGTTTAGAGAAGGGTGATCCATTGAGTAACTAAGTATTTGAAGATGTAGAGGGGTCACTTTCAGCATTGCTATGAATGCTGTGTATGTCTTGTGATAGGCATACTGTCTCTGACAGCGTATTTACAATATTGCTACTGGTTGCTCCTGCTGAATGCAGAATGTTCATTATGTGATCGGAAGTATCCGGACGCCATACATAATGTAGATTTGACCACTAGATGTCTCGAGAGGTGGACCCGCCAGCACAAAAGTAGGTGGGGAGTATTGCGTGGAGAGTATTGTGGTGTCAGTACAGGAGCAGTAACAGCAAAATGGGTCGGTTAAGAAACCTCAGTGGCTCCAAATGTGGACTTCTCAACTGGAAGTGACCTGCATAACAAATCGATCAAGACCATTTCAGCCCTTTTAAAGGTGCGCATGTTGATTGTTGATGATGTTATAGTGAAGTGGAAACGAACAAGAACAATTACACCTAAGACTAGATCAGGTAGACCTCCAGTACTGCCAGGAGGAACCATCGGGTGGGGTGTGGCAGAAGCTGATTGTAAAAAATCCCATGAAATCAGTGGAAGAAGTCACTCGTGAGTTCCAAAGTGCTACCAGCAATCCAGCTAACACAATGACTGGGAGTAGTGAGTTAAAAAGATTTGGGTACAGTGGTCAAGCAGTTACTTGTAACCCACACAGTTCTTTAGTCATTGCTAAGTGCCGCTTGAGGGGTTAAAGAGTCACGCAACTCGACAGTGGAAGACTGGAAACGATTGGAGTGATAAATTACGCTATATTCTGGGGCATTCTGACATAAGAGCTTTGGTTTGGCGAATGCCTGGAGAGCGTTACCTTTCATCATGTGTAGTACCAACTGTGAAGTACAGAGAAGTTGGTACTAAGATAAGGGGGCGTTTTTCGTGGTTACAATGTGGTACACTCATTGCCCTTAAGAAATCTCCAAAAGCAGAAGGATATGAAAATACTTTACAACATTGCATACTGTATGCATTAAAGAAACAGTTCGGGTAAAATGATTGTAAGAGTATGGCAATGCAACCTGTCATAAGCAGCACCTCTGAGGAATGGTTTATGGACAATAACATTCCTGAAAGGAATTGTGCGGCCCAGAGTACAGACTGGAAACGAATGGAACATCTTTTGGATGCGTTAGAACGTTGATGTCGCTTCAGAGCCCAGCGTCCACAAGGCCGCCTGGTGTGGCCGTGCGGTTCTAGGCACTTCAGTCTGGAACAGCGTGACCACTACGGTCGCAGGTTCGAATCCTGCCTCGGGCATGGATGTGTGTGATGTCCTTAGGTTAGTTAGGTTTAAGTAGTTCTAAGTTCTAGGGGACTGATGACCATAGATGTTAAGTCCCATAGTGCCCAGAGGCATTTGAACCATTTTTTTGAACCCAGCGTCCACCACAACACCACTGTCTCTGGTTTAGGGTCTTGAGGGAGAACGGGCTGCTTTTCCTCCACAGACATTCACTGAAAATGTTCCCAGCAGAGCTGAAGCTGTCGTAAAGCCGAAGGAGTACACACCGCATATTAATATTCGGAATATGTGTCCAGATACTTTTTATCAGATAGTGTATGTTTAGCATGTCTACAGTAATAAGTTTTGTAGTGAGTTCTGTCCCATGCATCTAATTTATTACTAACATATTATTACTCTGCATTACAATTTGTGAGATGTCTGATTAATGATTGTTATATTAAACGCTAAAAAATTGAAATTGTAGGATGTGTAGTGTACAGCATTATTGGACATATCAAAATTAGAAAATTATACGTAAAAATTATTCCACTATATTGGAGTAAACTATGAAACAAATATTCTATCATGAAACTCTAACAAATGCACTAACTTTTCTTTTCTATATACTTTTTAAAAAATACAGCGTCAGTAAACAACCTGCATCAATTTCGTATCAGTATTTAAAGTTATGAAAATTCTAATGGAGGAATTTCAACAATGAACATGGAAAATGAAAAGTTAATAAGTGAAAACAGACAGGTAACAGAATTCTGTAAGACCAGAACAAGGTCAGATCTAGCTTCCTGTCTCACACAAGTCCAGTACTCTATCACTGTGTCATCTTACACGCTCTGACATCGATAATAACGCGTATAGGCCTCATATCATTATTTTAAAATTGTGAATTTCAGAACAAAACATGGGAATAAATCAAAATTTAAAGAGTAAAATCTATCAACAAACGAAACCCTAATAAAGCTGCGTCATCTTAGCTCTGTTAGTTTCTTTATTTTTTCTCGATCTCGATTCTTCTAGTGTGGCGCGAAATCTGACGCTTGAAATTTCATTCTTATGGAAGAGCAAGCACCGTAAACGATGGGGAGGGGCCAAAAGTACAAAGATACTCTCTTTAAATTGACTGGCTGTAAATATTAACAGTATTACTTACTCTTAATGTTCGGTGTTACCACTAACTGGGCAATGTAAGTAGACATCATTGAATGGAGATACTTGTCGTACATTTGATTACAGTGTTGGCAAATAATGCTACTACGTCGTTCATTTTCCACAGAAAATATGCAAGAGGTGAAATACTGTAAAGGCATTTTTGTTCTGTTAGTATTCAAGGAAGGTGCTTAAGTCCGCGAATTTTGTTTCACCCTAAATAGGGTGTCAGGACAGGATCATGTAGCAAGCGATGTTGAGGATATGTCGGATGCCCGAAAGCGTTAAGGAAACAATACTTTACGCATTTATTAACTATAAGTGCAGCTTTCTCTTTCTCACATCGCAGGCAGCCAGGTGAGCCAGTGGAGCGCTCGCTAGCAAGTATTTGTTGTTGCTGGTACCCCCTCGTGTCGGTGCGGGGGTGCTAGTTCACGTACCAGTAGCCGTGTCACGGACAGTCGTCCATTAAGTAGCACAGCAAATTTAGCTAGTACTGCCTGGTGGCCTGCGGCTCTGCTCGCTAGATTGCCAGGGTACTCTAACCGACGTTGTAGACGGAGCCTCCGTGAGGCAGCCGGCAGCTCTGCACGAGGCGATCGTAGTTGTGGAGAGTTACGTCATGACCTGTCTGCAAGAGACTATTGAAAATAGTCTCTGTTGAAGTTCTCCGGGCGGATTTCCTTGGATTTCGCTGAATAACTCCAGAAATCCTTGGTGACATTTTCAGAGGTAACTACAGTTTGGCGGCAGCCAACATTCCCCTCTATATCACCGGCCACGCTACCCGTACGTTGGAATTTGGCGAAGAGCTTGCGAATGGTTTTCGCGTAGATTCTTTTGGAACATTAAATCGTGTCTGACAACTCCACCTTTTTATGGTAGGACAGCGTTCTAACCTGTTCACCAGAAAAACACGTTGTTGAATGGAATACATGACTTCTACTTATTCCTTCGTTATTCTAACTTCCTTTCACGTTTCAGCTGTGGAACTGATCGCTCTGAACTGTGGTGCACTATTTACAGGCACTAAGCATTGCGATTACAAGGTTATCTGTTCACAGATTTTCCAAATATTTCGAAACTTCTGCACAATTTCTGTATAAAGTTCTTACAGCGTTCACAATAAACGTACTTTTTTGTTACACTCGTCTGTCGATCTTAATTTTCGGAATACTTAGCCGACCGCTGTGATCGAGCGGTTCTAGGCGCTTCAGTCCGGAACCGCGCTGCTACTACGGTCGCAGGTTCGAATCCCACCTCTGGCATGGATGTGTGTAATGTCCTTAGGTTAGTTGGGTTTAAGTAGTTCTAAGTCTAGGGGCTGGTGACCTCAGATGTTAAGTCCCATAGTGCTTAGGGCCATTTGAAACATTTTTTTTGGAATACTTAATTTTTACATCAGCGACTCCTTCGCTTGACACTCTGTATGTTTCCCAAATACTTGTAAAAGGATAATAACATCTCACCCTAATTCAGACAGTTAAGGTGGTTAAGCTATTTTTATACAAAGAAAATGGCTATTAAAATTAAAATAGTTACTGAGTTGAAACGAGTGTATCTGTCAGCATCAGTTTGGACTACATTGACACGTCAGCGTGAAACTGAGTTAAACATTATTCAACAAATTAAAGTTAACATGGGCGTTACCATGGTGTGATTTGAGTAGTTACACATCTGTGCAAAAAATGTACAAGTATTACTAAGTGGATCAGTGTAGGAAAGTACTTCAGCGTGGCCTCTCTGTGGTCTCAATTGAAAGTGAGTAAAACTCAACAGCTACCATTTATATTTCTGCACATATTAAAAATCAGACGTGGAGTTGTCCCGATGAGCTTAACAGCTTAAGAACGGAAGTTGTACAGCGTGTTCAGAAAGTTGCAGTGCAGTAACGAAATATGTCGGAAATGACGTCCACAGGTGGCTACACAAGAATTTTATTGGAAAACACTTTTTGGAAATCTGATTGTGGTATTCTTACACATACGCCATTATTTCAGTTTCCAAGTCACAAAGTGTCGGCGGGTAATTGCGACACTCTAAAGATTTTGCTTTTCCTCAAAGAAAACTGTAAGTTGGAGTGAGTGAACCAGGCGACCATAGGTTTTTTCGAGATCACTTTCCCCGTAAACTCTTCCAGGAGATGCATAGTGCTGTGTGTGCAGCAGCCCCATCTTGTTGAAACCATGAGTAGCTGACCAATGAAATCGTGAGTCATTAAATCGTAACGTTCACCGTTCACGATTTCTTTAAAAAACAGAGGTCGAATAGTCCAACGTAATTTGCATCCATAGTCCCTATTCCAGTACACAGTGATTTTCCGATCACAATGTACCTTATTTTATCCAAGAATGGAAACGAAAAGCAGAGCAAGACTGTTCAGTATCCTCATTATTCTCATAAATTTCATGGTAAGTATTATAAACATAAAAATTTGCTTTCTAGGTGAAAGAAGTTGACTCCACAGCTCAGTTAACATACCGAATTTTCTTTCAATGGCAAGATTGTTATTTGTCCATTGGATTTCTTAGTGTGGGGATGTGAAGTTACACTTGGCACATTTTGCACAATTTATTCCTTACATTATTGTAACACACAGAGGATCTTCATAATGAACTTTCAAACAAAATTGTATCTCTTAGTTCACTTGCTTAGGATGGAGAACATAATAGAAGCACGTAGTACAGCATGAATAATCTTTGTAGAATTGGATTTGGGCCGACATTAATTCTGTTCTCAGCTGCACCTTTTCTTGTTCTCAGTACATCAGGTGAACTTCCTTCATAATAGTCCAGCTTTTGGATTGGATTGAGTATTAATTAGTATGTTTGGTCTCCTCTCATGAGTCTTCTATGTCAGCTCAGTCATTCATCTCCACCCTCAAGCAATTTTTTTTCCAGAGAAAATATTCAAACAAGAATAAGAAGAATAGTTACAAAATATCTAAACCAAAGTTTAAATCAAGTCTCTCATAGGCAGCCCCTCATTCTATATAGTGAGAAAACTGGTTCATTCGACCATTCCTCAACAATCACACGCTTCTCAATAATTTTAGCCTAAACAATTAATGAGGAAAACATCAGATGACGATTTCATAACATATTTAATTAGCATTACTGATATTTTCCAACATAGATTGATATAATTTCAGCGCACCCTTGTTACATCAAGTGCTTTGCTAATTTGTTCATTAACAAGCTTTTCAACTATATTTTTACAATACTGGTCAGATTTCCTGCAACCAGGGTATAAAAAGAATGCCTTCCACCATACCAAACCCATTACTCTATCTACACCAGCTCACAACATCTGACTACATGCTCCATCTTTTTCTTACTGTATCCACTACTGGGTCAATACTCCATTAATTGCCATAATGTACCATTATCTGTCACAATTCATACTTTCCTCTTCTGTTTTAAGGGGCATTTTATTTATATAAAAACGTACACAGGACGCTAACATAAATCATTATCAGTAAGCTATTTAGGAAATTTCTGCTCCACCTAAAGCGGAAATGTTCACAGTAATGAAGAAATACAAGCTTAAAAAATACTCCAGTCGTTGATAAAATAATCAGATGACTTAATCTTTTCTTGAGGAAAGAGTATTCATAACACACACACACACATACACACACAATAATAATAATAATGATAATAATAATAATAAAACATACAACCTAGGTGACGATATACACAATTTTAACATTGCAGTACTGTCTTGCTGCTTCATTCTGCTTCATTTTCTCAAGCATGCCTGTGTGCCTACAATCAAGATAAGCATGTAACTGTTCGCATTTCTACTTCCCTACATGTCCCTGAAAAAGTATTAAGCATTAGTTTAAGTTACTTTCTGGGCTCATTCCTTGTCCCTTACATACTCTGCCAGAAACATTTCATAATACACCAATGGAATAACCTATATAAGCACACAAATCAAAAGATACTCAATAATCAGGGCAAAGGCGAAATCTCAGTCACAATCAGAATTGACTCTCCCATCACCATTTATTTACAAAAACCTACATCAGAGGGACAACGAAAGTTAGCGACAAAACGAAAAAACCGAATACCTTGAAATGGCAGTGGGAAAGTCAGTCACTCGAAGAAAAGATGACAGATGCTGCAAACGAATACTATATTGGCATCTGGTTTGACAAAATTGATTATAGGGAACACTACCAGACAGATGGGACAGAGACTTAAGGAAAACAACCGGACTGAATTGGCAGTGGGAAGCTCAAGATAAAAACTGATGAACTTGCTGGGATCCTGTGTCCCACGCCCACTCAGACCACATCACCAAGAGATTGAACTGGTTGATGATGATGACGATGACCTGTAGTTCACATGTAATACACATACTACATGAATAATTCTCCTATCCTAAACACAATATAAAAAGGTTCTGTGATCAAAACACAACACAAAAGGATCATGAAGAAGCAGTAAAAAAGGAATAATAGATATGGGCATGTGCATTTCTAGTAAGATAATCACTATGTAAGAAACTCAACAATTTAAGTATTCACCGAAAGAGATTAATTTAAGTACGAAAATATATTGAGTTGTAAACTTAAATCAGGAAACTGGCATTTCAAATAAACACTACTACCTAAACATAATTAAATCATCATTCTGTAAGGATTGTTGAATCACATACACACAAAGACAGATAGACATTCTGGCTGGCCGGAATGGCCGAGCGGTTCTAGGCGCTACAGTCTGGAACCGCGAGACCGATGCGGTCGCAGGTTCGAATCCTGCCTCGGGCAGGTTTGTTAGGTTTAAATAGTTCTAAGTTCTGGGGGACTGATGACCTCAGAAGGTGAGTCCCATAGTGCTCAGAGCCATTTTTTTTTTGGACTTGCTGATTCACCAACGCCCCCACAGTAAAAACGTATACGACTGCGAGAAGAAACAAAAAAAAATATTCAGACACAGCACCTACCATGCTTCCACAAACAATCACCTCACAAAAATTGCCCAAAAATCTTAGTCTTAACAAAAATGTAATTTCTCACCTTTCACTTACTCAGTCCATACATGATTTTTCAAAATAATTACCTTTAGCTTATCAAAGAACTGTCAGAAAGCGAATGTAATCTCCTCAATCCCATTTCTTCAAAATCCAATTTTCTGTAGTGACCATATTACTTCTGTCATCAATTCTTCTACAACTCTTTGTAATAAATACACTCCTGGAAATGGAAAAAAGAACACATTGACACCGGTGTGTCAGACCCACCATACTTGCTCCGGACACTGCGAGAGGGCTGTACAAGCAATGATCACACGCACGGCACAGCGGACACACCAGGAACCGCGGTGTTGGCCGTCGAATGGCGCTAGCTGCGCAGCATTTGTGCACCGCCGCCGTCAGTGTCAGCCAGTTTGCCGTGGCATACGGAGCTCCATCGCAGTCTTTAACACTGGTAGCATGCCGCGACAGCGTGGACGTGAACCGTATGTGCAGTTGACGGACTTTGAGCGAGGGCGTATAGTGGGCATGCGGGACGCCGGGTGGACGTACCGCCGAATTGCTCAACACGTGGGGCGTGAGGTCTCCACAGTACATCGATGTTGTCGCCAGTGGTCGGCGGAAGGTGCACGTGCCCGTCGACCTGGGACCGGACCGCAGCGACGCACGGATGCACGCCAAGACGGTAGGATCCTACGCAGTGCCGTAGGGGACCGCACCGCCACTTCCCAGCAAATTAGGGACACTGGTGCTCCTGGGGTATCGGCGAGGACCATTCGCAACCGTCTCCATGAAGCTGGGCTACGGTCCCGCACACCGTTAGGCCGTCTTCCGCTCACGCCCCAACATCGTGCAGCCCGCCTCCAGTGGTGTCGCGACAGGCGTGAATGGAGGGACGAATGGAGACGTGTCGTCTTCAGCGATGAGAGTCGCTTCTGCCTTGGTGCCAATGATGGTCGTACGCGTGTTTGGCGCCGTGCAGGTGAGCGCCACAATCAGGACTGCATACGACCGAGGCACACAGGGCCAACACCCGGCATCATGGTGTGGGGAGCGATCTCCTACACTGGCCGTACACCACTGGTGATCGTCGAGGGGACAATGAATAGTGCACGGTACATCCAAACCGTCATCGAACCCATCGTTCTACCATTCCTAGACCGGCAAGGGAACTTGCTGTTCCAACAGGACAATGCACGTCCGCATGTAACCCGTGCCACCCAACGTGCTCTAGAAGGTGTAAGTCAACTACCCTGGCCAGCAAGATCTCCGGATCTGTCCCCCATTGAGCATGTTTGGGACTGGATGAATCGTCGTCTCACGCGGTCTGCACGTCCAGCACGAACGCTGGTCCAACTGAGGCGCCAGGTGGAAATGGCATGGCAAGCCGTTCCACAGGACTACATCCAGCATCTCTACGATCGTCTCCATGGGAGAATAGCAGCCTGCATTGCTGCGAAAGGTGGATATACACTGTACTAGTGCCGACATTGTGCATGCTCTGTTGCCTGTGTCTATGTGCCTGTGGTTCTGTCAGTGTGATCATGTGATGTATCTGACCCCAGGAATGTGTCAATAAAGTTTCCCCTTCCTGGGAATTCACGGTGTTCTTATTTCAATTTCCAGGAGTGTATAATGTCGCTTCACTTTTTCAAGTAATGTGATCTTCACAGCATCTACTACAACCACTAACAGAATAACGACATCATTCATTTCAAAAATTATCCAGTACTACCAGGTCTAAAGACATCGTCAATCATCACATAATCAACATTTACTGAGCAACAGCCATCTGATTACTTCATTCAGTATTCTACATTCACCGACGCAACTTTCAAAGTTTTACAGCCTGACTCATAATCTGTTTATTTTCATTAATCATTGGCACATTCAAATCTGTCACTTTAACTCAATCTTCGCAATGTATTCCTGAATAGGTGGCATTAATTCAAACACTATCAAATTCTTCACTATCAAATCACTTTCATTAAACATTGAACTACACACAGTTTCATAACAACCTCACTTCATCTCATATTCACAGACACCCCCACAGTGCACTCATATTAATGCATTGATGATGAGACAGGCAAACGATTATTCTCACCAGATGTACATGTCACACAAGAAGCGTCCAGCTATGGAACCAAAATTCACTCAAAGACCAACAAGGGTGAAACATCAGCTCATCTGAACAGCTGAACAACCGTCCATTCAGAATAAGAAAACTGTAAACCTTCACAACATATTAGGCCATGCTTACATATATTCACACTAAGTAATAAATGCTACTACAAGTAAACAAAACCTAATTATGAGTACATGCCATAAATAAAAATCCACAAGCAGCAATAACTATCCTTCTATGCCATCTCACTACACCGTAAAACATTCACGAACCATCCATTATCAGTGTATTAATTCATCTATTAAATTTCATGTGACACACAGTAAAATCTTTTTCTTGTATCTTTCATTCCACTAAGGTTCCGAAACATTCATTCATCGTCAGTATCATAAGAAACACTGATAATAAGAAACGCACAAAGAATTATCCACATGAAGTAGCTGTATGAAAAACACTAATCAAACCTCACATCATGCCACACATACAGGCAAGTAAACGTATCACTACACAAAAAAATCATTGTCAAGGGAACGAATTTTTGACACAGAAAAACACACAGAAATACTTAATTGCACACAAAAGAAAACTATGAAGTGAAACATTATTAAAATCACCATATATGGCGTTGTTATAACTAAATTTTCGTTACTGAGAGGGCTTCCATGAAACTTATTCAAGAATTGGTGGCGCAATTTGCTGTCGACGTCTCCCTGAAGCAATTCACAAATCACCAGAAAATTCAATCTTTCGCAGCATTTTCTGGAAGCCTGGTGTGGAAAGAAAACCTCTGGATATTCCTTTAATGCGTTGATTATAGCGAAGACAGCAACACTATTGATACTGTTTTAATAAAACAGCTTTATGAGTTAAGCCCTGCTCACCTAGTCCAGACCCATGTTGACTGTCAGTACAGCGCACATGGATTCTTGTGTTCCAACACAACGTTGCCACGCGAATACTCGCGTCTAACAGCAAGTCATGACACTAATACTACTAACAGCGCAATTCCTGCAGCACATAGTCTGAACATTATTCTGTCTACACTGGCTTAAACAGCGAACGTTTAAATATAACCACCCTGTACGCCACACTGGGTACTGGAACAGCAAAGGATATTTAATGCTGCCACACATTCCTAGCATTCCAATCACTTATGTCTCTCGTAAAATTACTGCTCTCACTTCCATCTGGGACAGCGTTCTGAAGATTCTATCTGTTACCGCCGTATCAACTCTTATGTGTCATGTCTTCCATCTTCATGTGGCCTTGGAGCAAGAATAGAAGACTGATTCACATTCCAACCCTAACCATTCTTCTTACCACAACTCTCATAGACCACCTCTTGCAAGAAGCTGTCGAGCTCCCCTAGATCATCTTTACACTGACCAGCAAGAACGATTTGATCCAGGAATGAAGAAATTTTCAGAATACAAATATGAATCATTTCTGCAGAACTCTAAGGATTGCACAGTAATTGACTTGTCATCGTCGTACTCTCAAAAAAGCTACTGGGGTTTTTAAAGCCAGACTGGTTGAAATTTTTCATCATTAACACGTTATGCTTTACTCCTGTCTCGTGCTCCCTCAGGCCAGTTTGCGGACAAAAACAAGTAGATGTTCTTCATATCATTCACAGTTACGAGCTGGGGAACAGAAGCACTTTGCAGGTTTGCCCTTCAAATTACGAAACACACATTTAATCTTACGACACAGAGGCCCAGTTGGTGATAGTGGAAAATAAAATTGCTGCAACCAAATGCGAGAATGAATGCCATTAGATGCATTTCTGAGCACTCAAAACTTTTTGACAGATAAGAAATAATTGTAATCAAAACCAGATAATTCCTAAAAACTGTAATAAACATCATTATCAACTTTCTTAAAAGTTTTGTTGATTTCTCCCTTTATATTTAGCCATTCCTTCTATGCATTGGCCATCAAGTCATCAAAATTCATTTCTAAACCTCGAAAAATGTTGCATGACTTGTAATCTATCCTTGAAACTGATTAACCACTTATTCACTATGCACCAACCCCATTTTTTCTGCCAAATCTGTCTATTCTTTCGCTTTCCTCTGTTAAATTTTGAAATTTTTCTTGTTGCTGTTTATTCATTAACAGCTTTGTGAAACGTTATCAGTATCTGATATTCTGCAACAATGGCACGTTAACTTCCAACATTAGAAATTCTCCGTCAAAATCTACATGCAAATCTTCCCCCAACTGTAATGTCTTCACCGATAGATCCACGTTTTAGTTCTAAGCTGTGCATCTGTCCCTGCATAGTGGTAATATTAGCTTCTATCTTCTCTGATAACTCCTTACTCAGCGCTTTATTATTATCCTTACTTCCTTTTACACTGGCCTCTGTTTTCTCATCAAGTTTTTCACACCAGCCCCTAATTTCTTTGCATTATGTTTTTGTCCTTCTTGTAATTTACCACACTCTTTCCTAATACTCTATCTATAGATTGTATCACTGTACTGAATAAAGCTTGATTAAAATTACTTTGTGGCACTGATTCAGTTGTTAGAATTCAACAAAACAAGCTATGGAAGGACGAAAATAATCAGCTGATGTACCACAACTACTAGCAGTCTCATGTGTCTGACTCATATTAGAAATAACTGCACTTTCACTTTTGACAACACCATTGGTTTCCTGACTTTCAGTATTCACATTCAAGGCTACAATACTTCCATCTGATTATCGGATACTGTAATTGAATCACTATTAAGTATACTATCATCTCTTTCAGTAATAGCACAGTACAAGATACCAGAATCAGAATATCCCACCACCTTATCTTTCTCATATCTCTGCTTTTCAGTAGTCTTCATTTTGTCATAAAAATTAAAAGATCAAGAAAATAGTTGATTTACCTTGCAATATTACGTTGAATTGCACGAATACAGCACTCACAAATCAAATAGCTGAAAACAAGAGAAAAATAATCTTCTACTGTGACAACAGAACCTCTGTTCAACTATACTCAATATATGTCAGAGGAAAATAGTAAATTGCTGCTCCTTGTGTTCCTCAGATTTAGTTTATTTTATCATAAATCCAGTCATGGACAACAAATACTTATCAATCACGTTGTTAATTTCAGTCAACGATGACCATCTTCCAACCTAAAAATACGGATACAGAGGTACCATGACATGCAAATATTTCGAAATTACGCAAATACAATATCAGAAATCACTTTACGCAAATGCTACCACATTTCCATACTTGAGTAGATGCAGTATACTGCAACTATCGTGTCATTACATGTATACATGGTACAGTCATTATAATTAGCCACAGAAGGTTCATCACAAACATATAAATATTGAGAACCACGAACACCCGTGCGACATACACGTTGACACTTCGACGAAACGAGTTATAGTCCCGTGCAACGACGAATGAAGTTCGTGTCATACGCCACGCTAATTGTAGCTGTTGCACGTCAGTTCACATGACTTCGATAGAAATATTCCATTTAATTAAGTGTACAGCATTTACTGGAAATAGTTATCATAGCGCAGATGATTGTGCTTACACATTTTACCTTCTAAGGAAAAAAGATGCACCACGAAGGAGTTATCCAACTGGGATGGAAATCGGTAGAGGTGATGTATGTGTAGAGACAAACAAATGATTACAATTCCAGAAAAACTGGATGATTTATTCAAGAGAGAGAGCTTCATAAATTGATCAAGACAATAACGCGTTGGTCCACCTCTGGCCCCTCAGTAAGCCGTTATTCGACTGGACACTAATTCGTGGAGTTGCTGGCTGTCCTACTAAGGGTCACAACGCCAAATATTGCCTAGCTGGAGATGTAGATTGTTTAAATTCTGAGTTGGTTAGAGGGCCCTGCTCATAATGCTCCAGGAGTTCTCAATTAGGCAGAGACCGGGTGACTTTGCTTGCCAAGGTAGGATTTGGCAAGCACGAAGATGAGCAGCAGAAACTCCCGCCGTGTGCGGGCGGGCGTTATCTTGCTGAAACGTAAGCCCAAACGACTCGCCATGAAGGGCAACGAATAGGGGCGTAGAACATTGTCGACGTACTGGTGTGCTGTAAGGGTGCCGTGGATGACTATCAAAGGAGTCCTGCTGTGAAATGAAATGCCACTCCAGGCCATCACTCCTAATTGTCGGGCCGTATGGCGAGCGACAGAGAGGATGGTATCCCATCGTTCTCTGGGATGTCTCCAGAGATGTTTTAGCTGGTTATCGGAGCTCCAGATGTCCACCAACCATCTTGGGATTTTGACGATCTAACGCGCCAATTTGACAGAATTTGCCACGATATCTCCAGAGCGGACGCCGAACAACTCTGTCAATCAGTGCCAAGCCGAATAACTGCTTGCGTAAGTACCAGAGATAGACCAACGCGTTATTTACCTGTTTAATTTGTGAAGCCGTCTCTCTTGAGTAAATCATCCAGTTTTTCTGAAACTGTAATAATTTTTTTGCCTCTATATGCCCATCACATCTACCGTTATCTGTCCTATTCGGATAATCCCTTCGTAGCAAGCCTTTCTTTTGTGTTAGTGTTATAATAAAATGTGATAACGAAGGAATTTCATTCTGTAACAGCCAAGCATTTGGCGAAGTTTGAACGTTTTCGTCGCTCGGAGTCTAATACTGTATCTCGAAATTCTACTTTTGACGGCGCAGATTTATCCGTACTAGGGAAAGGTTTAAATCTGACATCGACGCCGAAGCATTTGCCAGTGATTGATTTTATTAGTGCTGTTGAACAGTATGTTTTCAAACTAATGTTGCAGGTGACGTTAGGAGGGTGGCACAAGCCTTGTGTTGACTGAGTCACGTCCACCCAGGAGTAACACAACAGCAGCTGAGGAGCTGCTTTACGTTCTCTTACTGTTGATCTGGGTATTGTTTTTCTACTCACGGACGAGGACAATGCTACAGTTGTTTATGGACAAGCAGGATTACGTGCAGGCGATGAAGTTTTAGTATGTGATTCAGCGTATCACAGGATCAGTGCCGAAGCCGCAAAAAGTGTTGAGAGAAGAACTAACAGCCTTCTGAATAAGGTTCCTTGTTGCAGGAGAGTCTTAAATCTTATTGTGATGTTCCCCTTAGGTTATGTGACATTCCGAAGATCCACAAGAAAGGGGTTCCCATTACGCCAATTGTGAGCAACAATGGTGCGTCGACATGCACGTCTACATGCGCATTTACAAGGATACTCTGCAAATCCCATTTGAGTGCCTGTCAATCTCGTACAGCACTCGGAAAAAACGAACACCTGTATCTTTTCGTACCCGCTCTGATTTCCCTGATCTTATTATCATGATAGTTTCTCCCTCTCTAGTTCGGTGTCAACAAAATATTTTCACATTTGGAGGAGAAAGTTGGTGATAGAAATTTCGTGAGAAGATTCCGCTGCAACGAAAAACCGCTTTTGTTTCAATGATGTCCACCCCAAACCCTGTATCATTTCAGTGACACTTTCTCTCCTATTTCGCATTAATGCAAAACGTACTGCCCTTCTTTGAACTTTATCGATGTGATCCGTCTATCCTATCTGGGATCCCACACAGCGCAGCGGTATTCTAAAAGAGGACGGGCAATCTCTTTAACAGATCTGTTACGTTTTCTAAGTGCCAATAAAACGATGCCTTTGGTTTGCCATCCCCACAACATTTTCTATGTGTTCGTAACGGTAATTCCCAGGTACTTAGTTGAATTTACGATCTTTAGATTTGACTAATTTATCGTGTTACCGAAGTTTATCGGATTCCTTTTAGTACTCATGTCGATGACCTCACACCTAACGTTATTTATGGTCAACTGCCAAATTTTGCACCATACAGATATATTTTCTAAATCGTTTTTCAATTTGTTTTTATCGTCTTATGACGTAACTAGACGATAAACGTCAGAATTATTTGAAAACGACCTAAGACGGCTGCTCCTAAATCGTTTATATAGGTAATGAGCAGCAAAGGGCCTACAACACTACCTTGTTGAACGCCAGAAATCACTTCTGTTTTACTTGATGACTTCCGCCAATTACTACGAAATGTGACCCCTCTGAAAGGAAATCACGAATCCAGTCACATAACTCAGACAATATTCCATAAGCGCGCAATTTCACTACAAGCTGCTTGTGTGTTACAGTGTCAAAAGCCTCCTGGAAATCTAGAAATGCGGAATTAATTTGGAATCCCTTGTCAATAGCACTCAACGCTTCGTGTGAATAAAGAGCTAGTAGTGTTTTACAAGAACGACGTTTTCTTCAAATGGTTCAAATGGCTCAAAGCAGTATGGGATTTAACATCTGAGGTCATCAGTCCCCTAAAACTTAGAACTACTTAAACCTAACCTAAGAACATCACACACATCCATGCCCGAGGCAGGATTCGAACCTGCTACCGTAGCAGTCGTGCGGTTTCGGACTGAAGCGCCTAGAACCGCTCGGCTACCGCAGCCGGCCGATGTTTTCTTAATCCGTGTTCACTGTATCAGTAGATCGTTTTCTTCGAGGTAATTCATAATGTGCGAATACAATATATGTTCTACAATCCTGCTGCATATCGACGTTAATGGTACGGGCCTGTAACTTAGGGAATTACTCCTACCTTTCATGAATGTTGGTGTGACCTACGCAACTTTCCAGTCTTTGGGTACGGATCATTCGTCGAGCGAACGGTTGTCTATAGTTGTTAGGTTTGGAGCTATTGTATCAGCATAATCTGAAAGAAACCTAACTGGTATACAGTATACTTTTGTTAAGTGATTTAAGTGGCTTCACTGCTTCGACGATAACTACTTCTACGTTACTGATGTTGGCAGCTGTTCTTGATTCGAATTCTTGAATATTTACTTCGTCTTCTTTGGCGAAGGAATATTGGAAGGCTGTGTTTAGTAACTCTGCTTTGACAGCGCTGTTATCGATAGTATTTCCATTACTATCAAGCATAGAAGGCATTGTTTGTGTCTTGCCGCTAGTATACTTCACATACGACAAGAATCTCCTTGGATTTTCTGCCAGGTTTCGAGACAAGGTTTCGTTGTGGAAACTGTTATAAGCATCTCCCATTAAAGATCGCGCTAAATTTCGAGCTTCTGTATAAGATCGACAATCTTGGAGATTTTGCGTCCTTTTAAATTTGGCACGTTCTTTTCGTTGTTTCTGCAACATCGTTCTGATCCGTTTTGTGTACCACGGACGATCAGAACTGATGTTCGTTAACTTATTTGGTATAAATCCCTTAATTGCTACCGATATTGTTTCTTTGAATTCAAGCCACATCTGGACTACACTTACGCTGTTAATTTGGAAGGAGTGGAGATTGTCTTCCAGGAGGGCGTCATGTGAATTTTTATCTGATTTTTTGAAAATCTCGCTACGACCCCTGTGTTCACTAACCCCTGTATCCGTTTTGATGCTTGTGATTAGCTCAGGATTATTTGTTGCTAAGAGATCCAGTTTGTTTCCACAACCGTTTACTATTAGCGTGCGCTCATGAACTAACTGCTCGAAATAATTTTCAGAGAATGGATGTAGTACTATTTTGGATGATGTTTTATGCCTACCTCCGGATTTAAACATGTATTTTCACGAACATATCGAGGGAAATTTAAAGTCGCTACTAAATAAAATTGTATGAGTCGGATACATGTTTGAAATTAGACTCAAGCTTTCTTTGTTCCTTTTATCAACTGTATCAGTTGAATTGGGAGGTCGGTAAAAGGATCCATTTATTATTTTATTCCGGTTTCCAAGAATGACCCTGCCCATACTAACTCACAGGAACTATCTACTTCAATTTCGCGGCAAGACAAACTACTTCTAACGCGTCATCGCCAACTGTGTTTAGCCTATCCTTTCGGAACACCATTAGGTTCTTCGTAAAAATTTCGGCTGTACATATTTCCAGCTTTAACCAGCTTTCAGTGCTTATAAAGATTTGAGCATCAGTGCATTCTATTAGCGCTTGGAGCTCTGGTACTTTCCCAACACAACTACGACAATTTACAACTGTTTAACCTATAGTACCTGTATCTACGTTCTTCCTGTGTCCGTCCTGCACGCTTTGAGACTGAAGCCCTTTTTGTGTATCCCTAAGACCCCCTAAGCTAAAAAAACACCCAGTCCACGCCCACAGTCCCTGCTACCCGTGTAGCTGCCTCCTGAGTTTAGTGGACTCCTATTCAGCGGAACCTGAAACTCCACACCCCAGGGTGCAAGTCGAGGAATCTGCAGCCTACACGGTCGCAGAACCGTCTGAGCCTCTGATTCAGACCCTCCACTCGGCTCTGTACCAGAGGTCCACAATCGGTGCTGTCGACTATGCTGCAAATGATGAGCTCTGCTTTCATCTCACAAGCAAGATTGATAATCTTTACCACTTCTGTTAGCCGCTCTAAACCAGAGAGAATCCCTTCCGATCCAAAGCGACACATATCATTTGTATCAACCTGCGGTTGGATGCACCCTGTGGTCTCATGGCATCCGAAAGGACCCCTTCCACGTCTGGAATGACTTTCCCGGTATGCACACGGAGTGCACATTGCCTTTCTACCCCTTCTTGGCAGCCATGTCCCTAAAGGGCTTCATAACGCGCCTAACATTGCAGCTCCTTTCTCCCAATAATCCCACCCTCTGTGATTTCCCGGATCTTGCAGGCTGAGAGGTTTCCTCTGAAACAGGAGAGTCGACTGTATCTGGCTGAGCGACATTGTCAGTCTTGCTGCTCTGGCGAGCGCACTAATTGGTCGGTGTGAGCATCACATTAAGAACTCGGCGAATTTCTTACGTCGGTTAGAGGGAATGTGTTTGAACGACTATGATATTAGTTGTTTTGTTTTGATGTTGTCTTTTCTTCACTCGCATTATCCTGTATGATCTGTTACAGTTAATTAAAGTTAGGTTTGATGAAGAATTAACAAACCCTACTTAAACATGTCTTGACTTCCACTTACATTTCATTCAATGACGAGCACTACAAGCAGACAGATGCAGTCGCGATGGGAATACAATTCTAACGTGGTTACTGCAAATTTGTTTATAGAAGTCTTCAGGAACGTGCCTCGGAGTCGACGGCATTGAAACCTGCGTGTTTTTTCATCGATGTAGACGATACTTCTGTTGTATGGCCTCATGGTAGTTCGAACTGAAACAACTTTTTATAATACCTGTATTCAGTCCACCCTGTTATTCATTTCGCGATGGAGGTGGAAAAAGATGGCTGCCTTTCTTCCCTGATGTGATGGTCAGGAGGAAGGTCGATGGTACGTTGGGACATGCCGTTTATAGGAAGCCTACTGATACCGCCTTGTATCTTCAGGCAACAATTTCGCACATTGGTTCAATTTATATTTCGGTAGGTTTGAGTTTCTTGACCACTACGATAAATACACCACTTCCATTTCCCATTCGCCTATCCTTCTGATAAACGCATAAATTTTCTCCAAAAATCTCAATGCTGTCAACTTTAGGTTTTAACAAGCTTTCTCTGTGTAGTATTACGTGAGTTTTTACGAGTGCTTCAGAGTGTGGCACTTTGTTGCGACTGATTCGGCAGTTAACCACTAGGAATTTAATACTCTCGCCTGTGGGGGATATTTCTTTCGATCTTTCTTTGATATTTCTGCGTCTCCTACAGCTATAGTTATCTGGACTGGATGGAGAGTCGCACTCCATATTCAGACAGTTACCTGCGTAGCAGCCTCTGACGTGTAGTGCACATCCGACTCATTTAGGTGGCCTTTCAGTTCTCAACACTATGGTGTAGGTCTAGGAAATCACAGCATAGCTCCTCACAGAACCTTCGCAGTCCCTGGTTCAAGCCTTCCACTAGACTCAGATCCAGGGGCCACGATCAGTCCTGCTGACAGTGTTGCAGATTGCGAGCTTCGTATTGTCAACCTTTTCTGCCATTCGTTGTAATGACCCAAGAATGACTACGGAATCCAGATGACTGGATCATTTGTTTCAAAGTGCACCGAAATTTGCAGTTGGTTACCTCCTGTTCCGTTAATGACTGCCGGGATATCCTTTTCAGTTTGCTGAATGAGGCAGCCAAGTTTACACACTGAGTGTACATGATGTTCCTTCCCACCCCTTGCTTTCATTTCCGTAAGCGGTACCATTATTCACTGTGTGTTTGGAATGCCGATGACTGATACACCCTTATCCTTTTGTGTTTGACTCCCTTGACAAGGCATGCAACACATTTCCAAATTTATGAAATGAGTCTCACTTGTTCGGTTTAGGTTTCACTGGAAGACAGCACTTCGAACTTTTTGTTTAGGGGAACTCCCTGAGTTCTCCTTGGTTCTTATCTACCCTATACAGGACACCTGGACCTACCACTGACACGTCATTCAAAGGCAATGTGTCTGGTACATGACTCTCGGTAGTCTTTCCAAAGCGCCCATTCGTATCAGCCTCCACTCGCTTGACAGTAGTCAGGGCCATATTCAATTGCTTACAAAAATCAATCAATTCATCCCCTGACTGAGAACAGAAAACACAATTGGACTGTATTGTCCATAGTGCAATATTTGGTAACAGTAATTAAATAACTTTAAACTAAGCTTCTTGATTCTCTTTTGGTTTACGAGTTTATTATGCTACAATATTTCGTAAAATGGTAATTAAATAACTTTAACTAAACTTTTTGATTCTCTTTTGAGACATGAATTTGATATGCTACTAACATTACCAGTAGCTTTTTAAAGCTGAAGCCATTTACAGCGAAGATGAGATATCCATTACGACAATATAGAAACTTAGTACAAAACGTCTCTGGAGGGTTTTTCTGTTTATGGCTACTGACGAATTCGAAAATAGTGTTAATTTACGATAAATGCATACAATATATACTCCTGTTAAAAGAGAAGACTATTGTTACACGATATGTTAGCTATTTGCAGCAACTATAACTCTCAAAATCCGATTTTCTACCAAATACCACGTATGTTACGTTCAAAGCTCGTAACCTTGGAAAATATTTGTTTGTAAGGGTCCCAAAATTCTCAGAAATGGCTCGCATCACCAGAAAAATGTTTCCTTGTTTTTTAGTGCAGGTGCATAGAGAAATGTTTACGCTATTCGCATCGTAACTTCGCATATACAAATCACGGCAGAATTCATGTACCGCTCTCCTTCCTTCTCAGAAAAGTCATACTCAAAAAAAAAAAAAAAAAACGGACAGGACGAAAGATAGTACAAAATAGTTTAGATACAAGAACCTTTTTGTCGTCTTGAAACTGGCTAACCATACTGTCTGCGCGTCCGCCATTAATTCTCATTGACTAAGAGACGTAATTCAAGTTACAATCTGCATATAAGCAACTAATACACAATGGATATTTCATTCCGAAATCGCATTTGTGTATTCTTTGTTTGTGAGAAGACCGTGGAATGCGTCGTCTAGGAAGGGGAAATGTCTACTTCAATGTGTCCTAATTCGATAGTAGCCGGATCGTGGCCTATTGGAACTGTAGTTTAACGTTACGAGATATTAACGCTTTCGTTGACTGGAAACCCACGAAAGTCATGCAGGTACGGAAACGATGGGTGAATGAGTGTCACACCCAACGCCACGTACAATCTCAACTGCCCCACGAGACTAGCACCCAAAAGGACAGACATGTCGTCCACTCGCCTGTGCAGGATCGCACTGTCATGTCAGGTACCCTGAGTCAGGAAATTAGTTTGTTTGCAGCAATCAAAGTATCCAGACGGCCAGTGTGACAATGTCTGGAACATCATGGACTGTCAGCACGGCGGCCATTGTAGCAGCTGCCCCGGACGAGGAAGAAGAAGTAGGCACGCTCACAAGGTTGTGTACAGGAGTAACACTACATGGTCTTTTCAGACGAGTCTGGGTTCTGTATGTAGCATCATGATGGAAGTATACGTGTGTGGAAGTTCTGAGGGGAACTAAAAGAATTTGTCATTGTCAAACGGGCGTAGCACTCGTTGTGGTGGTAAGGTGTACATTTGGGTGCACGGCACGTGTACTAATGGGTCGCAGTAGCCAATAATATGGACGACAGGTGTTACATTTCTAACGTGTTAAGGCTGATTGGTGTTTCCTGTCTTTGAGGTCTCTGTGATATCTACTTCCTGCAAGATACCGCTAGACTACTTGTTATTTGTGCTTTCGTGACCTATCTTCCACTTTTGACCTGGCCAGGTCATTCTCCAGACCTCTCACTCACTTTTTTTATCTTTTTTATTTTATTTTAACATCTGATGTTGGGTCGCCGAGAGACTGACACGCGCCCACACGCCAGTCACTACAATTCATGAACTGGAATCAGCTTGGTATGACGTACCCATATGTCTCATCCAAGTTCAGTTAGACTTGACGCCTAGCCACGTTAGATCCTTTGATGTTGCCAGAGGAGTTAGGTCAGTATACAAAATTTCGCTCGCATTGTAGCCTCAGATCACCCATAAATGTAATCATTCATTATTTCTACACAAAATAAGTAAACATACTGTCATTTGCTGTTCATTTTGGTGTTAATGGTTCGCAGTGTAAATATTGTTTCCAAAGACAAATTCTTACTGCGTCGGAGAAAAGTATTCGATCGTTTTGCGTTTCTGAATCTGTCTTCTGACAGTGAGACACAAATCTTTAATGATAAAACCATTAAAAACTAAAAATTTCTCAACGAGCAACTTAGAGGAGCATGTTGGGACAAAACAGGAAACAAATGGCTCAGACTAGAGTCTGTAGACTCTAACGAATGTGAATTGGAGGTGACGATACATTTAGCCAGGCTAACGGATGGTGGTTGGTCCACGGAGTTCTTTGCTGGATTCTAACAGATGGGAAAAGGGCGAGATGATGAGTTGATGGCTGTGGGTAGAGGATATTAGAAAATGTACAGGAGCTGCCTGGATGTACACTGTCGGAAAAACTGAAATACCCTCAAGAACAAGCTCATTTTATTGACAATTGGGTTAACAGATAGTTCATCATTGTAGGAATGTACGATGACAAATTCGGACCAAACAGTTACATCAGTACACAGTGTACCTGCCCCCCCCCCCCCCCGCCCCCACCCATGCACTCTCCCTCTGACGGCAGTGCAGGGGTAGATTCTTGCGTACAAACTATCATAAAAGGCGGTGAAAGGCATTCTACGTTAGATAGTCCCCATCATTTTGCCCATCTTTTTGCAATTCGGCAATGGTTCTTGCAGGCCCTGCAGAACGAGTAAGTTCCCACTACGTCATATCTGATATTCGTTCAATTGGCGAGAGCTATGGTGATCTTGCGGGCAGGGCAGCTGTACACGACGAAGAGAACGCCGAGTCGCAGCAGCCGCTTACCACATGTGACCGCGAGTTGGAACTGATGCCTCCACCACCTCCCCCCCCTCCCCCCCCCCAAAAAAAAATCATGAAACCTGGAAGGACGGGACTTGTGCGTCGCGGGTGAATGATGCACTCTGGAACAGGCAGCTCACGAGATCTACATCACACACATGTATGTCACCCACTCGCGAACAGACTGAATCTACTGTCATCACTGAAGACAATAGCGTACGGTACCATTCTCCAGTCAACTCTTTCACGACGCCAGAACAGTGTCATGGTGTCAACCGTAGCCTCGTCAGAGGCACACATGATCTCAATCCCGGTTGAAGCAGACGGTTGTCAGTGCTCTCTGATGACACAGCAGCTGCAACATGAGCTCAGATTTCGTCCTTGGAGGATGCTTGGTAGCTCACCGCTGCTCCCACAGTTCGTCGATCTTAACTGTGCATGTGCACTACAAGGACATTCAGAACCTGGTCTACAGGTGTGGGAACCTTCCACAGACTACTGTTTAAAGCAACGACATATGTTGTGCCCAACATGTGCAGCAATCCGTCGATAATTCCATCCAACTTTGCACAGGACTACAATGTGAACTGTTCAGATGGCTGAAGCTGTTCGACAGGACTATGTACATGTCGGTGGGACATGGTTGTACCATAGAATGAACATTGCAAACATTGTTCACCAGTAAATTCAGCACTGTTACTGCCTGCAGAGTCAAAAGAGGAAGAGCATATGTAGGCCTCCTGAAGGCCATCTGATCGCCGATAACTGTCAAAAATGAAACACTAACACTACAACCCTTCAGTATGCACATATTACACTCTAGTGCCACAGAACACAGACCTTCAGCGGGTTGCATTTTTTTTCGGCAGCGTAAGGTCTGATAAGCTATTTTTCCAGCTGTGACTGTCTGATGACTAATGACGAGAAGCCACATAGCTGCTAGTATTTACCAAAAAACATTTGAGCTGTCTGTGATAGGTTTCTTGCTGTCCGCCAGCTTAATTTTCGATCTATTTTACACGTGAAATCATTTAACAGAGAAAAATGCAGTTGAAATAATCGTGTATCAGTAAAAATTAATGTCTCATGAGTTCAGAGTAATATTTTCCTTGAGGACGTCGCCTTTAGAGACGGAGAACAAGGTCGGGCAGGACTGTGGTGTAGCAGCATATGGGTAGTGTTTTTTCCAAAGTTATCACCCCAGCATTCAAGTCAGCTGATTTAGGAATACAACGGAAAACCCTAATCTTGACGGTCAAACGCGAACTTTAACCCCATCCCTGCACTGTGGCTTCTGACTCTGTAAGGTGTCAGGCAAATCCAACACCTTCCATGAAAACCCTGACATGATATGCAAATCCAGTAGTATGTCACATAGCTCCGAATAAATCGTGACATTAAATTAACCAAAGTAATAGGAGTTACGAGTGAGCAAATGGAATACCACAGACTAACACAAGAATGCCTAAATGCGTGTCATACGTTCCCACCGTGAGACAGACGCAGTTCCGAGGGGAGAAACGAGAACAGAAGCCGAGAGCAGAACCGTGTTAAGCTAGAAGGCCCTACGATAAGGGACGGACACCCACGCCGCCAGCTAACCGCTAGGACCACCCCCAGCCCATGTTAAAAGATAGAGTCCTCCAGAAGAACAGTATAGATCTTACGATAACACTAAAAGGACCACACCAGCTGCAAGTTTTAGCGTGAGACTTTTTCGCATCTCTGTTGCATTGCAAACTAAAAACATTGCCCCACCATGAAAAGTATAACGTTTCTCATTGGATAGACAGAATTTTTGTAGGCGGAGCTTAAGGTTAACATTGAGACCCTGATTGGTCAGATGAAAACACAGCCAGATAAATTTTTTAAACCAACTTCGGTAAATTGTAGTAAAAAGAAGTTAGGAGAGAGTTGCTTCTGAGACGGCAAGGTGAGCGGAGCTGTGCTGTCCGCCACCCCCTGACGAACACCGACAAGGTAATGAACGCACGCGATGCCGCATAACGGCACATAAAGTTTCACTCAGAACTGCAGAAGCCTCATCTGTTACACCCCCTTTTTGCGTAATACTAGTGTCGATCGTCAATTAAAGCTCATGGTGTTCACATTTGCCACTTGAAGTAAAAATCTGAAATGCGATGATTTTTCTGTTATATAGTTATTGAGAAGCCACATCACCCACTGTAATTTACGACAAGTTAGATAAGTAATTAAAGATAATTGAGGGTCACTGTAGACCATTTTGATAGTTTTCTCTTTTGTGAAACTTAATTTAAACCTAGATTATAGATGTGATATGGCATAGGTCATCCTTCGATCCATTGTAGAACTTGGAAACCCTTTCAAGGAATATTCGTTCACATTTTTGTTGAACGCAGTTGATTTTTACCATCCTGTATTAAAGCATTTCCTTTTATCAATAGTGCAATTTATAAACAATGTTTTGTGAGTAGAATAAAATTTCCAATGGTAAACTTAACTGCTTTTTTCGACGTTAATTTTACCAGCTAACTAAAAATAGGAAAGCCTTGAACCCCTTCCACTAAATTTAGTTAGTATTAAGATTCTTTTACAGGGAGTGCAGTGGAGTTGAGGCTGAAATCATTAAGTGTTTGGTTATATCATCGCTAGTCTCACTGAACTCTACATGTCATGTGTGGTCTGGCGTCTCCTTACCAGCAACAGGGCCCCAGGTTCAAACTAGTCAATTCCCCTAAAAAACACGCTCAGAGCGTCGTTGCGCGAAAGTGGTAGGGAGACACGATGTAGAACAAACAGACATCACGCAGAATGTTAGAACTCGATAATTTAAAGGCAATTTGTTTTCTGACCTATGTTGGCTATCGACTAGATTTGTCTCTGTCCACACTTGAATTTCCTCGAGAGAACCTGCTGCCGTTGTACGGCTTGAATATGTTCTTTATGGCATTCACATTAGGAATGAATAATGTCTGAGGTAATGTGAAATCATATTCATGAACCATTCCTTTTTTCAAAAAAGTGCCGATTTGTTGAAGATAAAGCCAAAGAAACTGTGGAGTAATAAAGTGCCCCACTTCCTTTATTAAAATACACAAGGCGCTCGCTAATCCTTTGGCCTGTGAAATATCTGTGTTGTTTTACATGCCACGTTTCACACTGCACGACACGACACTTCGACTGCCCGAACCAGATCTAGCTTGCAGATCCACTCAAAGAAGTGTTATTAGACGGGAATACTGTCACCGTGTGTGATATTGCCCACGCCACTCCCTTTGTGGCTCCAGAGCAAAAATTGTGGCGTCAGATATGTTTCTATAGTTCTACTAGTCTTCCCTAAAGTATTTTTTCTTTATCGTAGATAAAATGACAAATTATTACACTTTTAATTACGCAAACACAGGTTCCGTTAACACTCAAACTTCATCTACCGAAAAGTAAAAATCAATGCGTTTGAAGACGCTAATATCTTACTCTCATTTGATGCTACGGTACAAATAAATTTAAATGCTTGCCTGAAGTACTTCTGCTTCAGTTCCTTAAACGAAATATAATAACAAAATTTTGCTGATATTTTCATTCACCATCAGAGCGGTTGAGGAGTTCTTGTCACTTTTTTAAAAATTAGTTTGGAAACGTTTAAAATATGCCAAACAGCGATATTCTTAGTGAGAAATGTATTCACCACCATAATATAATGACTATTTTCGTCGTCATCGTTTAACATTTTAAATGTTCGGATAATAAGTTGCCGTCTCTTTAATCTAAGAGTAGATTATCAATGCAGCTAGCTGCTATCTCTGTGTAATGTCTTGTCTGTATAGACGTGTATCTGTTGTCTTTAAGATCCCTTCACCTTCACACATAAGTCTATACAGTAAAGTAAGGCCCTCCCAGTTCTTGGCTGATCCGTGATAAGACAGGCGAAAAATTATACTAATGGAGGATTATTAGTATTATCTCTATTTTCATACGCTCTTTCTCTTTCTTTCCTTTATCTCTGTGTAGTTTTTAATATAAGATGTCATTACGTGATAAAAAGAATCAACCAAATAGAATCTTTGGTGGAGTCCTTCATCTTGGTAATCAGCGGCTGGCTTGCTGTAAGAGATCTTTACATTTATTATTACTGTTAAACACTGCAGTCAGTCGGGAGAATCAATCGTTTGGACAATTTGTTCCTTTTACGAAAGATTGCGAATTCCAGATGTGTACGAAGCCTTTTTGGACGATTTAACACAGACTCAGTGATTGCAGGCTCTCTTCCCCACTAATTACAGGGCCAACGTGATCAACAAATGATTCAGAAAAAAACTCATTCGCTCATTCACTCCAGAACAAAAAAGTCACAAACCTTATTTATGGAGGAAATCGTGTTTTAAATCCGTCTCCATTACATGTCCAGATCTCCGGTGATTCCACGCCTTAATTATTTTCCTTTTAACAATCTCTTTCTCTTCAAAACAAACCGCCAACGGCACAAATGTTAATTGGCTCGCTTTAGCGAGAAGAAAAGCAGAATATGTATCTCTCAGAAACACGTCAATCCCTCAACAGATACTCTAGAAGCTGTCCTAGTTACCACTCTAACAACCATGGAGAATGCATATATGCATCTCTGTTATTTCAAAGAGTAAACGCACTAGAAAATACTTTGGCGTCGACGAGCTGTCGCCGCATATATTACGAGAAAATCAGATCAGATAACTTTTCCAAAGTAAATGAATGTGGATGGTTTGATTGAAAATGATTAATTGGTGCGTGTTAGAGCGTATTTGCTGTGGGGACATTACAATCGTTAGCCATTTCCAGTTTTGCCCGTTGATCTGGCAACGACTGCCTGCCTTTTACTCTCTATACACATTTTACCTTATAAGACAGCTCTTTAGGTCCAAATCATTTCAGTAAGTTCTTCACATTTAATGTGCCACGACAATCAGGTCTTCTAGGTGTAAACGATCCAAAGCCTGGTGCAGAGTATGAAATAACGTGTTTGGTCAATACAAATTGTAACCTGGAAGTAGATATGAACCTTTGTAAATAAGCATAGAAACTATTATCTCACTTCGCTGTTCATGTACTGCCAAAATAATTACATTTATTCAAGTACGTTATGAGTAAACCTTTGTAGATAAATATGATATGTATTAACTGTAAATAAGATTTATTTTTTGAGTCATCAGTCTTCTGACTGGTTTGATGCGGCCCATCACGAATTCCTCTCTACTGCCAACCTCTTCATCTCAGAGTAGCTCTTGCAACCCATGTCTTCAACAATTTGCTGCATGTATTCTAATCTCTTTCTTTCTCTATAGTTTTTGGCCTCTCCAGCTCCCTCTAATATTATGGAAGTTATTCCCTGATGTCTTAACAGATGTCCTATCATCCTGTCCCTTCTCCTTCTCAGTGTTTTCCACGTATTCCTTTGCTCTCCGATTCTGGGCAGAACACCCTCATTCCTTACCTTATCACTTCACCTGATTTTCAACATTCGCCTGAAGCACCATATCTCAAATACTTCGATTCTCTTCTGTTCCGGTTTCCCACAGCCCATGTTTCACGACCATACAATTCTGTGCTCCAGACACACATTCCCACAAACGTCTTCCTCATATTAAGGTCTACGGTTCATACTAGCAGACTTCTATTGGCCAGAAATGCCCTTTTTGCTAGGGCCAGTCTGTTTTTGATGTCCTCCTTGCTCCGTCCGCCATTGGTATTTTGCTGCCCAGGTAGCGGAATTCCTTAACTTCGTCTACTTCGTGACCGTCAATCCTGATGCAAAGTTTCTCGCTTTTCTCATTTCTACTACTTCTCATTACTTCCATCTATCTTCAATTTACTTTCAGCCCGTATTCTGTACTCATTAGATTTTTTATTTCATTTAGCACATCGTGTAATTCTTCTTCACTTTCACTCAGGATAGCAATGTCATCAACGAATCGTATCATTGATATCCTGTCACCTTGAATTTTAGTTCCACTCCTGAACCTTCCATCACTGCTTCTTCGATGTACAGATTGAACAGTATTGTTGAAAGACTACATCCCTGTCTTACACCCTTTTTGAACCAGCATTTCGTTCTTGGTTGTCTACTCTTATTATTCCTACTTGGCTCTTGTACATTTTGTGTATTAGCCGTCTCTCGCTATACCTCACCTCTGTTTTTTTCAGAATTTCGAACATCTTACACCATTTTACGTTATTGAACGCTTTTTTCCAGGTAGACAAATACTATGAAAGTGTGATGATTTTTCTTTAGTCTTGCTTCCATTATCAACCGCGTCAGAATTGCCTCTCTGGTGCCTTTACCTTTTCTAAAGCTAAACTAATCGTAGTAGTATTAGTAGTAGTAGTTGTTGTTGTTGTAGCTTTATTCATCTGTAGATCTCTTTTTACAAGTATATAGGACACGTCAAATTATTTACAAGTTTAGACCAATTGAAGATAATCTAATTTGTATACACATGCGTTTACAGACTTCTAGTGAGAGACAATCATTAGATTTACTCCTGGTATAGAATACTTTTTTTAGAAGTAACTTATTAAATAATGTACTGCCACAGTGTCCACTCATATCTCACTATCAGTCACTGCACACACTATACACACATTGTTTCATAACACTTCACTCACTACACACACAAACACACACAGTGATGATCTCTGGGCCATTATCTGTACCGGAACTTCCCATTTGCTATCCTGAAAAACTGATTCAGCTTCCCTCCACAATGAGTGAGATGCTGAGATCAGAAAGAGGTAGAGGTGTTAGTATTTTGCTATGCATAGCTTGGGGGTAAATATTCCTAGAAAGGAAAAAGAAGAGAAAAACATGAAGTGAAGGTGTTATGTGGAATGTTGGATGTTTTATAATCATTATTATTTTTATTTATTTGTATAATTTTTTATCAAACCCCTCCTCTGTTTTATCTAAACAATCCTTCAGTGTATAAAATGTATTGCACAACACGTACTTTTTAGCTGCCGTTTTAAATAAGTGTATTATTGCAATTTCTTAAGTCTCTTTTGGTACTTTATTGAACAGTTTTATTCCCTGGTAGAAAATGCTGTATTCAGTTTTATGTTTATTTTTTATTGGTAAATGTAAGTTTAGTCTAGCTCTTGTTGCATGATCATGGACAGAGCAGTTTTTGCAGTAATTACCCATGTATTTTTATGTGTACAACTGACTGGTAAATGTATTCAAATGGAGCAGTTAAAATCCCCAGTGTTTTGAACAGATCTTTACAATGAGCTCGACTAGTATTTTTGGTTATTATTCTTACTGCTGTTTTCTGGAGTTTGAAAATTGTGTTCATACTTTGTGCGTTTGTTGCTCAAAAAGAATGCCATAGCTAAGAAATGAGTGTACATATAAATAATGTGTAACTGAAAGACACAGCATGTTACACACTGATTCTAAGGGCATAACATGCTGATGACATTCTGTTTGCAAGTACCTTTGTATGTTCACACCACTTCAACTAAGAATCATTATTCATTCCCAGAAATTTTGCATTTGTTACACAGTCTATAGAGGTGCCATCTACTTTTAATTTAACATTGTCATTTTTTCTCTTAAAACTGAAATTCATGGTATCAGTTTTCTTTAGTTCAATGTCACTTTACTTCTTGTTGACCAATCATAAACTTCCCTGAGAGTTTCATTTGCTTTCACTGCAAGGAGTTCTGTTTTCCCTGTGACTATAATATTTCTGTCATCAGCGAAGAGAACTTTTTCACTGTGATTAACACTACTAGGAAAGTCATTGATGTATATCAGGAATAGCATTGGTCCTAATATGCTACCTTGCAGAACCCCTATATTAATGTATTTTCTTGTTGATAAATGTTTTACTAAATGTTTAGATCTATTTGAAGTATGTGTTATCTCTATTCTTTGTACCCTATCTGCTAGGTATGATCGAAACCAGTCATTAGCTACCCCTTTTATTCCTAATGCTTCTAATTTATTTAATAGAATCTTGTGGTCGACTGTATCAAACGCCTTAGAAATATCCAAAAATATACTTGTGACACACTCATCTTTATCAAAAGCATCAAGTACAACTTTTGTGAATTCTACTGTGACTGACTCCGTATTTTTGCCACTTCGGAAGCCAAACTGTGATTCGCTTAAAAGATTGTATTTATTCATGTAATTCATTAATCTGTCTTTCATAACTGCTTATGTTATTTTTGAGAATTGTGACAGCAGGGAAATGGGCTGGCAATTTTCTATGTCTTCTGCATTACCTTTCTTAAGCAAAGGTACAACTCTTGCCTATTTTAAATACTCTGGAAATGTCCCTGACGTGAAGGATTGATTTATTATATTTGTTAAGAGGCCTTGTATAATTCCTATGCATTGTTTCAGTACACGCATCGATACTTCATCTAGGCCTACTGACTTTTTATTTTTTAGTTTTTGAACAGTTGTATTGACTTTATTCTCTGTGGTTGGAAGTAACATCATTGTATTTAGTGCAACATTATTTACAGGTGTTATATTTGTTTTGGGGAATTTTTCCTGTAACTTCTCTGCAATACTTGAAAAATGCTCGTGTACATACACTCCTGGAAATTGAAATAAGAACACCGTGAATTCATTGTCCCAGGAAGGGGAAACTTTATTGACACATTCCTGGGGTCAGATACATCACATGATCACACTGACAGAACCACAGGCACATAGACACAGGCAACAGGGCATGCACAATGTCGGCACTAGTACAGTGTATATCCACCTTTCGCAGCAATGCAGGCTGCTATTCTCCCATGGAGACGATCGCAGAGATGCTGGATGTAGTCCTGTGGAACGGCTTGCCATGCCATTTCCACCTGGCGCCTCAGTTGGACCAGCGTTCATGCTGGACGTGCAGACCGCGTGAGACGACGCTTCATCCAGTCCCAAACATGCTCAATGGGGGACAGATCCGGAGATCTTGCTGGCCAGGGTAGTTGACTTACACCTTCTAGAGCACGTTGGGTGGCACAGGATACATGCGGACGTGCATTGTCCTGTTGGAACAGCAAGTTCCCTTGCCGGTCTAGGAATGGTAGAACGATGGGTTCGATGACGGTTTGGATGTACCGTGCACTATTCAGTGTCCCCTCGACGATCACCAGTGGTGTACGGCCAGTGTAGGAGATCGCTCCCCACACCATGATGCCGGGTGTTGGCCCTGTGTGCCTCGGTCGTATGCAGTCCTGATTGTGGCGCTCACCTGCACGGCGTCAAACACGCATACGACCATCATTGGCACCAAGGCAGAAGCGACTCTCATCGCTGAAGACGACACGTCTCCATTCGTCCCTCCATTCACGCCTGTCGCGACACTACTGGAGGCGGGCTGCACGATGTTGGGGCGTGAGCGGAAGACGGCCTAACGGTGTGCGGGACCGTAGCCCAGCTTCATGGAGGCGGTTGCGAATGGTCCTCGCCGATACCCCAGGAGCAACAGTGTCCCTAATTTGCTGGGAAGTGGCGGTGCGGTCCCCTACGGCACTGCGTAGGATCCTACGGTCTTGGCGTGCATCCGTGCGTCGCTGCGGTCCGGTCCCAGGTCGACGGGCACGTGCACCTTCCGCCGACCACTGGCGACAACATCGATGTACTGTGGAGACCTCACGCCCCACGTGTTGAGCAATTCGGCGGTACGTCCACCCGGCCTCCCGCATGCCCACTATACGCCCTCGTTCAAAGTCCGTCAACTGCACATACGGTTCACGTCCACGCTGTCGCGGCATGCTACCAGTTTTAAAGACTGCGATGGAGCTCCGTATGCCACGGCAAACTGGCTGACACTGACGGCGGCGGTGCACAAATACTGCGCAGCTAGCGCCATTCGACGGCCAACACCGCAGTTCCTGGTGTGTCCGCTGTGCCGTGCGTGTGATCATTGCTTGTACAGCCCTCTCGCAGTGTCCGGAGCAAGTATGGTGGGTCTGACACACCGGTGTCAATGTGTTCTTTTTTCCATTTCTAGGAGTGTAGTTTGCTAAGTGTTGTGGATCGTTTATTACTCTATCCCCCTCCCCTAGCAGTATGTTATTCTGTGTGTGCTTCTCCCCGTTTCCTTTTTTTAACATCCCAGACTGCCTTGCTTTTATTCTCTGTATTATATATAATTTTGTCATTAAATGACTTTTTTGCAGCAATCAGCGCCTTCCGATAGATCTTTTTGTATCTATAATAGAAATTTAAGAATTCTGGATCATTGCAAATCTTTTTCATGGAACTGAGGTGTTTAATTGTTTGAGAGGAGTTCTTAATACCTGCTGTTATCCATCTGTTTTTGTGAGATGATGATACAGACATGCATACTTTTGGAAATGCATTTCCAGAGTTCAGTTTGAACAATGTGGAGAATTTACTTACGGTGTTTCTTTGCATATACTCCAAACCACTGCTTCTTCCCTCCTTCCAAGCAGCGGTTGTCGTTCACATATGCACTTGGCACTTTTTGCCATTCTGCAGTATTTCTTGCGCTGCTTTTTGGTTATTTACGCTTCATCTTTGTAAATGGAACTGAAGTTAAGTGTGTTTATCACTCTGCACATTAGTACTGTGTTTATATCTGTTCGTTTGTTTCAGTGAGATTGTGAACGTTGCCAATATGTCAAAGAATTTTTTCAAATTGGTGTATGTGAGAGAGAGAGATAGAGGAGGAGAGAGAGAGAGAGAGAGAGAGATTAGAAGACTAGAAGTTGGGAAGGGTAGGGAGTGAAAGCGCGCGCGCGCGCTTGTGTGTGTGTGTGTGTGTGTGTGTGTGTGTGTGCGCATGGGCGCGCGCGGGTGTGTGTGTGTCTGTGTGTGTGTGTGTGAACATTTCTTGTTTGTTTGCCAGAGATGTGAGAGAGAATGTGTGGTTTGCCAGGTCGGCCTGATCAAATATGAGTTGTTTCTTTTCTGTTGTGGTTTTCCGAGCGTGGCAGTTTTCTTATAAGACGAGGAGGTATTTCTTTTGTTGTTGTTTATCCTTGTGATTTTCACCTCTTTGTCTCTGGTGTTACTTTTATGTTGGTGTTGGAGTAAGTTTTCTACAAGAGTTGAGTGATTTGTTCTGTACTTCAATTCTCTTACATGTTCTTTGTATCTGGTGTCAAATGTCCTTCTGAGTTACCTATGCATCTTCCATCACATGTATTTGCATTTCGGTTGGTATATTTGTGATTACTGATTTAGATCAGCTTTGCTTGTTGTTTTTGGCAAGTATTTTTGAATGGAATTGTTCGTTTGGTGGGTTATTTTTATAAACCGTTTTTTTTAAAAAAAATATTACAAATTCTGTGCTTATTTGTGATTGTATGTCTTTGTGAACCACCTTTCGTTTTCTGTTTCTTTCTCACTTTATATTGTTCCTGTTCTTGTATTTTGTGTGTTTGTTTGTGTGGGATTCTGTCCTTGTGTTGGTGACAGCTGGGTGTTTGTTCTTTTCTCTTTCTTGATTTTATTGTTCAGCTTTGTTATTAAGTTTTGTTTTTATCTATTGTTTATGGCTATTTTGGCTATGATATTCATTTCTTTTTGGTAACTGTATGTACCTAATGGTACTGTGTTTAGTCTGTAGAGCATATATCAAAGTGCTGCCTGCTATTGAGAAATGGGGTGTTGTAATGTCTCATGTATAATTGTATCTGTTGTTTTCGGTTTTCGGTAAACGTAAAATGTGTGTTCGTTGTTTAGAACCTTTATGGTGATGTCCGAGAAATTTAACTGCTTATTTTGCTCTCTGCATTTGCAGAATAACCATAAGATGCTTCATAAATAATAAAAGCGAAACGAGTCTGGTGTAAAATTCTCTTTAATTAAATTGCAGTAAGCTGAAGACAGAAAACCAATAATAACTGACTTCTGATTATTTGTTTCGACTGGTTGGCCTACTTTCTTTCCACGCTGTGACATCATTGTACTTTCGTAGAATTTACAGGAATTCTTCCTTTATTCGCACGGCTATAGCTTACTTTGCAGAGTAAGGTACGACTCACGCAGTCGTATGCAGAGCGTACGAGGTCGAGGTGACCGCTTCGTGAAGACGTTGCGGCACCTCACGCGAGCGAGGGATACCACACAACAAAGGAGGCGGGGCGCTATCTCAGAGGGAGACAATTACATGGTCCGGTTCTGTTGCTGCGGCCACAAAGACGGGCCGGGCCGTCCATCAGCGTTGCGTGCGCCACGTGCTAACACAATGCGTTTACTTTCATACGCTGCCGCTGGCCGAGGGGGTCGAGTTCCTTTCTGTCATCGTCCCCACCTACTCACCATACCAAGTCGCAGAATAAATTTACCGCGAGAAGCCACTTCATAATGTGAATTATTACCGAGGTAATGATTGTGAAACACCTGAAATAAATTTATTTAATCGTTGCAATGAACGGTGACGGATACTGGAAGTAATTTTTAGCGGCAACCGATAGCTATATCTGCAAAGTACCCGTTGTTTCGAAAAGGATATCGGCGTTTTAAAGCTTCGCAACAGTTATTAACTTTGACTTACATAAATAAATAATACGTAAAACGGAAAATCAGCGCAAGCAGTTATTTTTACACGTGATTCCACCTTGTCACACGAAAAATATTCAGTCGCTGGCGTGATCGTCTTGTTCACTATCTAGCTGATGCAACGGCTGCTCCAGAATTTTTGTAAATGTTGTGTGTGTGCTTGTAAGGAGATGAGGGGGTAGGTTATTATAATGCAACAGCAGAAATTGTAGGAAACTGGACAGAACACGAGAACAGATCTTCTCGTCTTGTCAGTGCAGAGTCACCGTTTTCGTCTGGTACTTTCAGGCTTTTTCTTCTTACCATCTAACACCTTTCGGTAATAGAGATTAAACTTATACTCTAATAACGCTGACCAAGAATACAATCACACTGAAATAAGAAGGCCCCTAATACCATATGTATCCTATGCAAAGCAGGCCGCAGACACAGACTAACGTCAACACCGAGCCACCAAAGGAACGTTTAGCGACGAAAATGAAATAAAAGATAAAAAAAATACTTCATGGTGAGAAAAATAACGCCCTTCAGCAGTTTCGTTATTCATAGAGCTCAGAACTGAACCACCGCAAGTAATCTGACAATCCACCGCCCAAATATGGCCATCTGCTCACCAGGCGTGATATGTCGGAGAGAGTAGCATGGGCATAGGACTCTGTTTGCCAGAATGACGCGTTCGTGGAGGTGTGGAGCTATTCTCAATTCGGTGATGCTACAAGAGACGAGATGGAGCCCTTCATAAGTGCATAACCTTCTGCAGCCACCGAACGATACAGGGACGAAGCTTCTGATTACGTACTTCCATTTATTCCCTAAAGCACGCTCCAAACAATGTACCACCCCACGACTATCACAATGTGTCAGAATGGTTTGAGGATAATTCCGTAGAGACGGAGGTGTTTTTTGTTATCTCCTACTCCTAAATTACCTGACCTAGAACTTAATGAACACATCTGGAACGTATCGTGGAAAATGTTCCCGCCTTTGACTCAGAATTCGCGAATGTCCTTGATTTGTGGGAGGCGTTTTAGATGTCGCGTGGAGTCCATGCCAACAGTCATAGCCGCCATAGCGATGGAAGAAGAGTGAGCTACTCTCTACTGGGCAGGAGTATCTTTTCAGCTATTCATTGTACCTGGGCCAGTTTGCTAACGCAAATAGAGACAGACAATATTTCATGCTTCTAGCACGGCTGCAAGTGTTTCAGATTTTTTACTGTGTCACGTTTTGAATAACGAGTAAGGCTACAGTTCGTGACAAACAACGTACCATTTTTTCTTGTTGTGATGTAAGGAATTTTGGGATTCTGTTATACAATGCGCAACAGTATTAAAGGCTCACTGTTTCGAAACCCGTTGCGTCAAGTAAGGTTGAAATTTGGCTCAAAGGTGCCTACGACCTTACTCTGTAGGGGTGCAAAAGCGTGTCGCCCTGCGACTTCAATCTCCGTCTCGGCGACGCTTTAAACAACAAGCTGTCGACACACATCTCAGAAATTCATGTGACCTGTAAGATGGGTTAATGATGTTCCATTGGCACCAAGTTTCACCAAAATTCTGTTCAACACCACCGTCGACGTGTCACACGATGGAAAGGTCGTTATACCCTCTCTTAATAAGTTTCACTCCTTTTTTTGAAGTCCCTGCGGTGGAGGTCAGGACCGCAACACCCAACTTTTAGATCACGCCGTTCTCGTATGGATGGCAGAGAAAAACACTTCAGACACACCGGCGCTTAGAATCGACACGGTAAGGGCGCTCGTGGTGCCATAAAGGGCTTCAATGAAACCACCCCTTCCCTTGGCGCTTTGAATCCCAAACATTTCCCTGTCGAAAACGACGGTTCGCGGTGTGATGGTGTTCTTGACAAATATTGCGACTGCTGTCAACCCATGGCTACTTCGACCTTTCTCTAAGGACATCACGGGGATGCCATCCCACTGAACATGATTTCACCGCCTTGGAGTGTAGCGTAACAACGATTTTTGCTGTTCCATACAGGGTAAAACCACTGGGAACCGTTCGAAACAATTCGACGAAATTTGAACGTGATCGACAGCAGAAAAATGTTTTTATGCTTTTTCATCCATCCTTTGTCGCACCCTCCTTGGGCATGACCACAGGACGGTTCGACACTGACAAATGCGTGAATAAAATGGGAATATGTCCCTCGATGACCACCCAGTTCGGGAATCCTCCCTTTCCCCCCAGTGCCATCCATGCACCTTTGCTCAGCAAATTAAAAAAAGCACCCATCAGAAACTTCAACTTCAGCCTTATGACTGCTCTCGCGCCTGTAGGTAGGCAGATTCCACGTAAGGCTGTCGAAGGAGTTGCCTGACCTTCAGGCGCTACAGCAACTTCGTGGAGGAAGGTCGTATGCACCTTGAGCCAACATTTAAAATTATCCATTGCAATGGGAAATAACTACGGAGTTTCGAAAGGTCATTCTTTAATTTTGTTGCACAGTGTACATTCATCAGCCCGAGCGTCTTCATAAAGTTTTGCTGTATTGATTGACGCTTTCTTTCTAAAATCATTACGTTCAGTGTCCTCTCGTTACGCTAGGATGTGAACTATCATTAGCGAGGTAACCGCAATGTGCAATGATTAAATAAAGTAACTGTTGAAATCTGCCACACCTCATTTCAAAGATATTATAGCATTAATTAACTCGTAGAACCGGAAAGGTATATTCGCTGCTACTATCATTATCGTTCCTCTTGTGGAATAAAAATTTAGTTGTTTCGAATATAACTTTTACTGGGTAAATATCCTTGCTCACATCCTCTCATATGTCGTAATACGCTTAAGTTGGTATTGTTGCTGTTGAATAATGCTGAGCACTGCAATAAAATAGTTTTTCCTCAGTTAGTGCATTAGGAGTCATTTTTTGTGCTTCACCTCTGCCACACGTGTTCAAATAAGCTCACTGGACAAAATAATAGTTACCCACTTAAAAAAGCACACTGGTCGCTATGGGGCGCTTTAGTGGTGTGGAGCTGTTGCCAGATGATCATGTGACCATCCACTGCTGGCGTAAGTTATAGCAGCAAAGTGATGTGTACGTTCCAGTCAGTTGTATGGAATCCTTGCAGTAAAATGAGTCGACATGAAGGCATGAGATAACGGTAGGAAGGAGCTGTTGCATTTGGACGCGGCAATAACACAGTAAATGAGGTTGCGCGATTTGTTGATGTCTCGACGCGCACTGTGCGAAGTGTCTACGAGGAACGGCGAACCACCAGCAGCCATGGACCACGGCGTGAGAACAGCGGCCATGAAAAGATCCTAACGGACAGAAATCGGAGACGAGTGTTACACCCCCGATAGGAATTACTACTGTCATTGAATGCTGGTCGAACGCAAGCAATTTCCGAGCGACCACTGCGAGGGGAAATGCATGCATTAAACACTTACAGTCTTGTAAACTAAACTAAATTCCCTCCAAACAGGCCTTGGAAGGCCCAACTGTACCGACCGGCCGCCATGTCATCCTCAGCCCACAGGCGTCACTGGGTGCGGATATGTCGTCAGCACATCGCTCTCCCGGCAGTATGTCAGTTTACGAGACCGGAACCGCTACTTCTCAATCAAGTATCTCCTCAGTTTGCCTCACAACGGCTGAGTGCACCCCGCTTGCCAAGAGCAATCGGCAGACCGGATGGTCCCCCATCCAAGTCTTACAGTGGGGTACCTCACAAAAAACTATTGCTCAGAGTGCCACGTATAGCTACACATCTTCAGTGAGGCACACAGCACTGATGTGGACAATAGCTAACAGAAGACTTACAGTGTGGTCCGAATAGTCAGAGTACTGCTTCTTTTCGGGTGACTCAAGGCATCGAGCGCACGGACAGCCCAAAGAGGCGTCTAAACGGTAGCGAAAGGAGGCCGTAGCATAGACGGAGTTAGTTCTGTGATGTTTCGGAGCTTGTTTTTACGGTGAACGTTATCCAGGATATTTGTTATAACGTTCTTCGTTGCCAGGTTTTGCCCTATCTTTTAAGTCTTCATTATAAGTATGTTGTGGACATACCCGTCTTCCAAGATTACATCTTTTATGTTCAGAGGTCTGCACGCATTCCGGTTTTGACGGACACTCAGGCACCCTGTCGCATCTCAACTGGCCGGGAAAGTTGAGCGATCTTAATCCCACGGACACTGTCTAGGAGTATTTGGAACAACGTGTGAAACGTAGCGGCGAACATCCTCGCAATTTGGTGGTGGCACTGGGTTTAGGAGAGACACGGGAATACTGATGTAACTGGAAATATCGTCTCCGTCGTTTCACAGCTGCGTAGCACTGTAGTCGGTGGGAGACAGTACGGCAGCGTAGCAGATGATGCCAGAAGTAGGGTGCAGATGCGGCGAGTTCCTGTAAACGACAGTCTTATTCTACCGATATAAGTTAGTTTTTATTGAATTTTGATGTTATTTTTGGTTTATGTTTAAACTGAAGCAGCATTTCAATACTTTTTCAATAGTAATAACAATAATGTATGTAGACAATATGGTTTCTAGTGTGTCTTTTGGCATGGGTTTTGGAACTTTTCGAGCATTAACAAAACCATTTAAGTAGGATCTATGGAGCAATGTCGACGTGGTATCGATATTTCCCCATGCCTTACAATCCAGAAAAAATTTGTTTACACTTATGAAAGGTCTTATATCAAATTTCGAAAAGTGAGGACCGGAAAGGGAAAATCAGAGAGAGATAAATGGACTGAAGAAAGCCTAAAAAAGGCACTAAGTTTAGTGATGTGAGGGAAATCAATGAGCAGCGTATCAAAGAAGCTGAACATACCAAAGATTACACTTTATGGTCCATTAAAATCAAATTCAGGCAAGAAATCTACCTTGAACAGGAACAAGAATTAGTTATCCACTTGACTGCACTGATACAATTATTCTATGGCATTTCCCTCGTTGAGCTGCGGTAAATTGCCTATAACCTTGCGCAAAAACTAGGCTTTAAGCACAATTTAAAAAGAACTATCATAGTGACTAGAAAAGACTGGGTTTCTGGTTTCAAAAGGATAAGGCTCAAAATAAGCTTAAGAAAACTACCAGTAACTTCCAGCACCTGAGGTGTTCTTTGTATCATTTTTTTTTAATTCTTGCATGTCAGGCCTGTGTATGTTACATTACAATTTGGACATTTGTATATTCCTGATCCCTGCGATTTATCCCTTTTGGTTGTTGGTTGGATTAAGTTTGATTGGAGGGTTTGCACAGTTTTAAATGCTATTTGGAAGCCTTGTTTCTTTAGTATGTTTGCCACTCTGTGTGTTAATTTATGTATGTAAGACGTAGTATACTATCTGCTTCTTTTCTGTGTGATGTTGTCATTGTGTGTGTGTGTGTGTGTGTGTGTGTTGAGTGTGTTTGTGAGTTTGCAACTTGCGAGTATCTTATATTGTGGAAATACTGTGTTTGCTTTGTATTTGTGATTTTATTTTTTGTTTGAGTCTATGTACTACATACATATGTCATGCCCATTGTTCCTAGTTATTTGTGTGATTGTACTCATTTATTCCTCATAGTTTCTCCTGTTGAGTGGGATCCTGTTTAATCTGTATAACATACGTCGTAGTGCAGCGCGCTTCTGGTTGAAGGGGTGATTAGATGTGGAGTTTGCAGAACACTTAAAACACCATAACTACCATCCTACAGACATGGAACAAGACATGAAAATAATGAGAATAAACAACTCTGACAAATACCTTATACAAATACAAGACAATTTCTACATCCAGGAAGCCATTGCTGAAAACAAAGACGTGGCAAATGAGCAAACACATATCAGAACAGACTCTCTACTAAACTTAATAAAAAAAATGATAACATAAAAATTATCTCTCCTGCACATGCAGCCACATTAAAACAAATACATAACTTCGTCTCTCTCTCTCTATTTCTCTTACTCTCCGTCTCTCTCTCTCCCTTCTTCCCACCTCTAGTCACCCACACACCCAGCTACACCCACCCACCCACCCACCCACAAACACACAGAAAAGGAATATGCACCAAAACGGACAGGAAATTACACTTGAGATTTGCCTACAACATTCCATCTTCGGCAATAACATCCGACGGTTGGCAACACGAACCAAAACACAGCATCAAGACAAGTGTTCAGAACCTGGTGCTGTGAAGTGTGGAATGTAAAAATCCAGATGGCAATTATGAGAAGAAGAACAGCGCCAAAAACGAAACAAAAAAACACAACCTGTGGAAAATCATCCACGGAGCCTGTAAGAAGAATTTAACGTATTATTACGTAATAGAAAAACCAATAGTCTATATATACATTGTCCCAAAGCGTAAACCAAATAGTAAAGATATGTACATATTCCAGGCCACAGAAAATACCTTGCAGAGAGTAAAGGCGAGAAGTGTATGGCACGAAAATGGTGTTTTATTCCGTTGTAGTTAGACGGTTAACATTTAGAAATTATCGATATACTGTAATTCAATGAAGTGAGGTTTCTTTCTTTCCAGAAAGAATATCTTTATCAAAAAACGTGATGTGTACGTATTGTGATAGATGTTAAGATAGTAAAATATGTTGCTTTCTTATACAGAAATTTAGTCGTCTCGGTAGTTCATACTTTTGGTATTACCCTATAGGAGAGTTCATTACCCAGCTTCTCGGGGCGATATCGACAGATTCAAACTTGAGAAAATGTTTATATAGCTTTGAAGGTAACAAACATTTTTCGATTTTTTTGTGTTAACATTCTAGAGACACACAGGGTGCCTTGATTTTTCCTATGAAAGTAACAGATTCTAAAACAAAACGAACAACCTCTTAAGTTGTCGCTTTTCCCACGGTCTGCCCTAGTCATACTTGAGTATGATCACTAGATGCAGCACATCTGAAACTGCGAATAAAGCGTGGATTACGGATGAAATACTTCAACTGATCGGGCAAAGAAGGAACAAAAATGTTCAGGGAAAGCCAGGAACACAACAATATATATACTTTTCTAGTTAAAAAAAAGGAAGTACAGGAAAGACAAGGCTCAATTTCTGCGGGATAAATGTGAAAAAATTAAAATAGAAATGATGGACGGAAGAACTGACTCAATATATCGAACAGTCAAAACAATTGTAGGTCAAACTGAAAGAAATGCAATAGGAATGACACTGTTAAACGCATAGGAGAGAGTGGAAGATAAGGCTAAATTGCTGCAGAAAAATTGTCAAGAAATTAAGATAGAAATGATCTATGGAAGCACCGACTTAGCATACAGAATAGTCAAAACAATCTTCGGTCAAACGGAAATGAATACAGTAGTAATTTCACTGTTAAACGAATAGCAGCGAGTGAATAGGTGGAAAGAGTGAAACGTTCCCTTAGAAAAATTAATTAATTACTGTGCTGATAAACCTCTTACATTATTTGATTTTCAAACAGCTGAGCAGAACTGAACGTACTCAGACATTTCGCTCTTTACCTGTTCTGATCAACACTAAACTGACACACATTATTTTCAGCGCAACGCAATCTTTCAAAAATCCCTACAAAAGAATGGCCCTGACTAACATTAACCTATACCTTTCACAAATCACTTACCTCACCAAAAATCTTCGTTACTCGAACTACTGCAATACAGCGAGAGCCACTACTGCCAGCTAAATAAAAGATTCAAACTACTGAAGGCACTAACTACTGATAGGCATAGTTAGCAAATGAAAGATTTTGACACAGAACATACAATGTATTTATCTTAATAGTGTTCAAAAGTCATAATATATATAGCAGTTCACGACATCCAGTCTTACAAATTTCAAAACTCCGCCATTTCCCTCCCCACATCCACCACTGCTGGCGGCTCACCTCCAACTGTGCAACGCTACGCGCTGTTAACAACCAACTGCCCAACACTACAATGGCAGACAACAATGCAAACTAGCCACAGACTGCACACAGCACAGCCAGTGATTTTCATTCAGAGCGCTACGTAACGTTGCCAGTAAGAAAACATAAACAGCCTACTTGCATAGCCCCCATGCTCCCCACAAAAAATTTTACAAATTGTTTTGGGCAGTGGCCAGTAATTATTTGACAAATTTTTTCATAATTACAATAACAAAGATATCAAATTCACACACTTATTGATACAATGTTGGTCAAAAGCTAAAATTTTCTCACAGTCCATAAAGACAGACCTGATCATTCATCACAGTAAAATTGCAGTGTTGTTTTTTTTTTCTCAAAGTCTGAGCAGTAAAAGAGAATGTACACAGAAGTAGTGGATTTCCATGCAGTTTTGAAGAAGTAGTGTCGTCCTTCCAACGGAAAGACAGTGCTGACTCTTGACATGCAGACAGGTACTGGGCCACAACAGAGCACCCCACAGCAGAGTCAGTCGAAGTTTTGAAGAATATTGGTAGGTACGTCATCACAGAGCAGACCCACTGTAGTTCTGGTAGAGAGTATGGTATTGGTGGGCCACCAGAGGTGCAGACCCACTGCAGTCCTTGTAGAAATAATGGTATTGGTGGGTCATCAAAGGTGCAGACCCACTGCAGTCCTTGTGGAAATAATGGTATTGGTGGATCATCAAAGGCGCAGACCCAATGTAGTCCTTGTAGAGATAATGGTCTTGGTGGGTCATCAGAGGTGCAGACCCACTGTAGTCCTTGTAGAGACAGCCAGCAGCCATCTGTTGTGACTGTGCAGGTGCACAATCACCATCGAAGAGTCTTGCGGAGAATATAGCAAGTCCATAAACCACCACTTGTCCACTCACAAAAAATTTGTTTGAAATGTCCTTAGAACCAGCAATGCTGTTATCCAGTCCCTTGCTGAATTATTAACACACGTGCAAACACTATCAGTCCCTACTTCTCACATATTGTCCATATACTATGACCAACAGAAACGTGTGCAGTGAAATGTGACTTACAAGTTACTTAATTTGATGAACTGGTGTCAATTACAATTTTATAACATAAGAATACAATAGCAAAGGTACAAAATACATCGTTAAAGAACATAACAATACAGATAACATTTGTAGTAATAGGGATTTTACAAAACAATAGAAATAAACATATACATCAGTGTTACAGGAATTATGACATAAGTAAATACATAAAAGATCAGAATAACTTTTGAAACATCAACTTCACACATGAGCATTAAAACAAAACAGAATAAATAATGTCTAAACATTTTTACAAAGTAAATAACATATTATTAATGCAAATTATATTTGAGGATAACAGTATTCCTCATCATAGTGAATGTAGCTTAGTATTAGAAGAGAAAAAAATTCTATGAAACCATACACAGAGACAGGAAGAAAACAAAAACACAAGGGTACACAAACACATAGTGGGATAACACAGGAGGAAAGGACAGGGTTTGTTTTCAGTGTAACATTTGGTACTGTAGTCCAACCCAAAACGTCATTCCATAGATCTTTCCTCTTATTTCAACATTTGTTTCCACCAAAAAAAATCCTATCCAAGCATGGTTTCTGTATTCTGTTCACATCCTCTTTCAAAAATAGTTTTTCTCCACTGTACACTCCTTTTTTGCCAAACCATTTTCTTATAGCTTCTCAATGCATTTCTTCCAATTCATCATAACTCATTCTCTTATATAGTCTACCCCCTCTTAAGCTAACTTAAATCTACTGAGCTCAGATGCTAAACTAAGGGTCGAGGCAATGCAGCAGCACAAAACAATTATCACAAACAGCAATGAAAACAAATGCAAATTGGCAAAGCTAGCAGCAGTAAATGTAATAACTTATATCTAAACGTGACATAGCTCAAGCAGAAAAAATATTACACTAAAGACAACAATGCAGATAAGGGAAATGTCTATTTACATCTTAATGTCTATGTAATTAAAGTGGTGCACCACAACTTATTATATGAGAAGTACACTCCTGGAAATTGAAATAAGAACACCGTGAATTCATTGTCCCAGGAAGGGGAAACTTTATTGACGCATTCCTGGGGTCAGATACATCACATGATCACACTGACAGAACCACAGGCACATAGACACAGGCAACAGGGCATGCACAATGTCGGCACTAGTACAGTGTATATCCACCTTTCGCAGCAATGCAGGCTGCTATTCTCCCATGGAGACGATCGCAGAGATGCTGGATGTAGTCCTGTGGAACGGCTTGCCATGCCATTTCCACCTGGCGCCTCAGTTGGACCAGCATTCGTGCTGGACGTGCAGACCGCGTGAGACGACGCTTCATCCAGTCCCAAACATGCTCAATGGGGGACAGATCCGGAGATCTTGCTGGCCAGGGTAGTTGACTTACACCTTCTAGAGCACGTTGGGTGGCACGGGATACATGCGGACGTGCATTGTCCTGTTGGAACAGCAAGTTCCCTTGCCAGTCTAGGAATGGTAGAACGATGGGTTCGATGACGGTTTGGATGTACCGTGCACTATTCAGTGTCCCCTCGACGATCACCAGTGGTGTACGGCCAGTGTAGGAGATCGCTCCCCACACCATGATGCTGGGTGTTGGCCCTGAGTGCCTCGGTCGTATGCAGTCCTGATTGTGGCGCTCACCTGCACGGCGCCAAACACGCATACGACCATCATTGGCACCAAGGCAGAAGCGACTCTCATCGCTGAAGACGACACGTCTCCATTCGTCCCTCCATTCACGCCTGTCGCGACACCACTGGAGGCGGGCTGCACTATGTTGGGGCGTGAGCGGAAGACGGCCTAACGGTGTGCGGGACCGTAGCCCAGCTTCATGGAGGCGGTTGCGAATGGTCCTCGCCGATACCCTAGGAGCAACAGTGTCCCTAATTTGCTGGCTGACACTGACGGCGGCGGTGCACAAATGCTGCGCAGCTAGCGCCATTCGACGGCCAACGCCGCGGTTCCTGGTGTGTCCGCTGTGCCGTGGGTGTGATCATTGCTTGTACAGCCCTCTCGCAGCTGTATGAGCAAGTATGGTGGGTCTGACACACCGGTGTCAATGTGTTCATTTTTCCATTTCCAGGAGTGTATTACCAAGTAGTTGAAAAGAAAATCATATATGCAAATCCTGTGAAGGGAAATGTCTTTTTGTGCTCCTTCTTTTTTTTTAAGTAGATCATAAAGTTATTATTTACTCGATCTGTAGGAATAAAATATCTATATTAGTACAACTATAAAATTTTATTTTAACCAATGCTGCAGTGCAGCTAGAAACTAGATATTAAACAAAATGAGCAAACTCTCAACTAGAAAGACAATAGATGTAAAATGTTTCTCATCATTTCATTAGGCATTTTAGTAAATATCATAAATTAAGAGCTCCACAGTGTAATCATATGTTTTCAAGTTTGAGGGTGTCGTATTTGCGATACTTTCGACAAAGGAATGTCAATAGCGAGGATAATGGCCTCTTTTTTTTCTCCGCCTGTGCCTCTGAAAGGCACACACTAATGCTTTTTTCCAGGTGACTGTCGCACAGCTGGGTGCCCACGACGCATTACGTGCAGGTGCTCACTTAACTTTCTTATCGAAATATTTATGACACCAGTTTGCACTACACGGACAGTCTCATATAAAAATTTCACAGGTCGAGAATTTGAGTTTCAAATCTGTAGAAACAAAATCCTGTAAATATAACAGAGTCCAAAAAATTTTCGCCAGCATAGTGATACATTCACACATATGCACACATTTCATAACTCTTAAAGTATGATTCTCGGTTTCCAAAATCCTTTTTCACAAACCAGGCTCCCTAACCACTACTCATTATTCCTTGCTTTATTACACATATATATATTTGTAGACACTTCTTCAATATTTCATCATAATAAATACGTAGCATAATCAAATTCCTCATACATCATCAGCTTATTGATCATAAACATACCGCAACAGCGTAATACACATCGTCATCATAACATCATAAAACCTCAGCCAAATCTCAAAATCGTCATAGCTTCCTCCAATAATTGCAAAACCTAAAAAAAATTCTCTGCTCATGTCAAAATTTTCATCTAGCTCAAACGTACTTTAAAAATTATGATTCCATAACAAATACATCATTCAAAGCTCTCATAGTATCACAATGGTTCCAAAAAAATATGAACATTTCACAAAGTACAGACAAAATACAATTTCATAAGTGTGAAGTTATCCAACTGTGTAATTACGTAAACATCTGTCACTGATGTAGTAAAATAAATATTTGTCTCTCTCAGTTAAATGACCAGATAGACCAAATAGCTGTGTAATTCTGTGTTAGAGAAATATGGTACCGATGTGTAAAGTCTTATAAGCAAATACCAAATTAGCTAGGGTTCCTTGTGCTTGCCACACACATGGTACACAAAGTAAGCGTGTACCCCCTAAGGATTAATATAATTATACCCTCAGGTGTTACAGATTACAGCAATGGAATGAAATGTATCACAGAAAACCTTCTTTGTAATTCAAAAATCTTTAAAAATAAATGTTTTAAGTACAAAATTAATCACTCAAATGCGTGTCCTGTAGCTCTACATGTGCGTCTTGCTGTAAGATAAGTCTGTGAAAGTGTCGTAGTTATCGTCCTCTGTAAGCAAAGTTCTGCTGAAGTCAATGTACTTACCTCTTCATAAACAAAAGTGCAATGCTTTGCGCATAGACATCGTAGTTATTATGCTTATTGCCTTGATGAAGAAAGTACTGTACTGTAACGTATTGTTGTGTTACAGAAAAGGCTGTCTCACTGTAGCTATACCACAAAAGGTACTACTAAAACATGTTTTACTTTCCAGAATAATACATAAAAACTGTGCAGATATAAAACAGATACACCGCAAAAGCAACAATGTAAATTGTGTCACAAATTAGTAGCGTCATGATATAGTCGTGTAACTGTCAAATAAACTAACCACTGTGTCATCTGGTATCTCTCAGAAAGCACTTTAAATCCATAATGTATTTTCAAGTAAACCAAAATGTTGCAGTAAAATCTCGTTAGCAGTACTGTTATATGTTCTAAGTATGTGAGCCTTATAGTCGTTATGTAATCGTGCAACTAACAAGCAAGAACGTACACACACAATAACACTGTGTCATCTGTTCACTATAACAATGCACTCGTAAATACTGTCTAAATATATTCCCTATGTTCTAGACTGGATAGTTAACTTCAAAACATTGTTGCATGTTAACAGTTTCTCAGCGTGACAAAGAGTATTAGTAACGTGAAGAAAAAAATTTTATAGCAAAGACTAAGTTGAAAAGCAGATTATCTCTAAGTAAACGGTTTTACATGTGAAATGGGGTGTAAACCTTTACTCTTCCTAGTACACAGAGTTACAAATTGAACGCATTTATCATGTTGTATACGTCGGTAAAGGATACTGAAGTTTTTCTCAACGTTATCGTCTATGTTATTTTTCTCTGAGCCAGCCGGCGCACGCGGCTGCCTGCGGTGCGAGTCATTGTCTGTCTCTTTGTTGGCGCGCGTCGTTATTAGGAGTAGGAGACCTAACTTCTACAAATTCACCTTGCCGAGAGGGCCCTGCCCTCTTTGAATCCCGCCAGTTCTGATGAAATTCAGGTCTGTCGTTATGATTATATTGTCTGTCGTCATGCCGGTATGCCGGTAGTTCCTGTAGTTTCTTTCCTGTCGGTTAAGTGGTGGAGAATTTCTCCCTGAATTATCACTGCACGGTGGACCGTTGCATCTGAAGTTATACTGTCTCCCGTAATAATAATTGTTTTGGTTCCCATATTGTCTGTGTCTATGGTAGTCTCTGTGATAGTCATTACTATGGAAATGCGATCTTTCTCTGTAATTATTTTTACTCTGCCAACGGTTGTCATACGGGTGGTGTCTGTTTTGGTCACGATTTACGTTGTAAGAATAGCCTTGCCGTGTCCAGTTATTATTTCTTTCATCGCGGAATTGCGACGGATGTGACCTGTAATTGTTGTGTTCCTGTTTTCGCATTCCGCGATGGTCAGTGTCAATTTCTAATTCTTGTAAGAGTCCCTGAAAAGCTTCAATGTCGTCTTTGCAACGTCCTGCCAAAATAATATGTCGTAAATGTTCAGGTAGTTTGATTAAGCAAATGCGGATGAGTTCTGAGGGGCTGTATGGGTTTGACAGGTACTGATTCTTGTGTAACATGTCTTCAAAATATTTCACAAGACTGGAAAATTCAGATTGTTCGAAATGTTTCATCATTATGATGCTATGTTTTACTCGGTCTTGTGTAGCTTGAGACCAATATGCTGAGAGGATGGCATGATAAAATTCTCCTTCACTGTGACAATCGTGAATGACCGATCGCACTCTTTCAGCTGGTTCATTCTCTAAGTAGCCACACATAAATTCTAATATGTGCTATAATGACCAATTGGGAGGAAAACAATGAGAGAATTGATGGAGCCACACTTGTGGATGAATGTCGTTACTAGAATTCTTAAATGTTTTGAATTTACGTGTAGTAATGAACAGCTTATAGTCAAAATCATCGTGTCGGCGAGTAGCATATCGGTCATTGTTACGTCGTGTCGGCGGTTCTATCTCAGAATTCGGTGCACCTTGCCAATTTCTTTCATAATTTCCGAAATGCCCTGAGTTATTATTTTGTGGCTTTTCCGTATTTCTAAGTCCCTCTTCCCGTGTTGGAGCGCGAGTGTCCTTTGAAATATGTAATTTTTGTACTACATGTGCCAACTAATCTTGTACTTCCCGGATTTCTCTTTTGTGTTGCGTATTAATTTGATTCTGATTTTGTTTGAATTTCTTAATTTGTTCATACTCTTCAATGTCAATGATGGCTACAGGTCTTGTGTCATTCAGATCATCATCCACCTTTGCAGATAAGTTAGTGAACTGATCCGAAAGTTCGGCTACTTTCTCCGATAGTGTACTTATTTCCTCAGTGTATTTTTCTGAACCAAGTTTCAGAGTGTCCATTTGTGTTGAAATCGCATCAACTGTGTCCTTTAAGTTTTAATGAGTTTTTGCAAGTAGCGTAACTGAATCGGTAGATGCAACTGAGTCAATTTTAGCCCACAAGGTCTCATGATTTTCATGAACAATGGTTTGCAGTTCTTTTGTGGCTGCTTCGTGATTCTGTAATGAATTTTCATGCCGCGAAAAAATAGGTTGAAAATGCTCACAAATTTTTTGCTGTGTTTGTCTCTGATTTAGTTGCATTGTGTCTAACTTTTGAAGCTTTTGCTGTGTTTGTCTCTGATTTTGTTTCATTGTGTCTAACTGTTGCTGTGTTTGTCTCTGGTGTTGTTCCATTGTGTCTAACTTTTGAAGATTTTGTTCCATTGTGTCTAACTTTTGAAGATTTTGTTCCATTGTGTCTAACTTTTGAAGCTTTTGTCCCATTTGTTGCATTAATTGCAATAACTATGCACTGGTGTCTGAAACATGTTCCTCAGCGCTATTCGGCAATGCATTAGAACCGGCAATATTCGCATTCTGAAAACAGGAAAATGTGTCTTGACTTATTTGAGAAAACGGCGAGGACGCAAAACCTGAATCTACAGTATTTGCAAGATTGTGTCCTGTCATTTCGGATTCCTGAGGCAAGCTGTTGCCGACCGATCGATTGATAATGCTTCTCTGTTCACTAATTGTTTCACTGCCTACACCATTATTTGCAGCCCGCTCCATTTCCCTATGCACAGTTACCGCATAACTACTTTGAACATTAGTTAATTCATTACATGGTGGCGCTAACACACTGCTTTCGTCTTCACTTTCATTTCTCAGTTTACCTTGGAGCCTAGTATTACGTTTTTCACACGCCATTATTGTCACAATATTTCACACGACAACACAGCGAAGCACAATTTGAAGAGCATAATAAGAAAACACATTAACATAGCATTGAAAATGATATCTCGTTAATTGCAAGCGCAGCTGCGAAATACTTGGTGCAAATCTACATGCATGCCACAACTGTTTTACTGTACAGGAATGAAAAACCACAACTAAAAAGGAAATTCTCTCTACAATTAAGCACTAGCAATAAACAAAGGCTGCACTAATTGCACAAACTACAAGAAAAAATCAGAAGATTCCAGTGAGGTATCCTCGGCTAAGGGTCGACATATGAAACGTCCCCTTAGAAAAATTAATTAATTACTGTGCTGATAAACCTCTTACATTATTTGATTTTCAAACAGCTAAGCAGAACTGAACGCACTCAGACATTTCGCTCTTTACCTATTCTGATCAACACTAAACTGACACACAATATTTTTAGCACAACGCAATCTTTCAAAAATCCCTACAAAAGAATGGTCTGACTAACATTAACCTATACCTTTCACAAATCACTTACCTCACCAAAAATCTTCGTTACTCGAACTACTGCAATACAGCGAGCGCCACTACTGCCAGCTAAATAAAAGATTCAAACTACTGAAGGCACTAACTACTGATAGGCATAGTCAGCAAATGAAAGATTTTGACACAGAACATACAATGTATTTATCTTAATAGTGGTCAAAAGTCATAATATATATAGCAGTTCATGACATCCAGTCTTACAAATTTCAAAACTCCGCCATTTCCCTCCCCACATCCACCACTGCTGGCGGCTCACCCCCAACTGTGCCACGCTACGCGCTGTTAACAACCAACTGCCCAACACTACAATGGCAGACAACAATGCAAACTAGCCACAGACTGCACACAGCACAGCCAGTGATTTTCATACAGAGCGCTACGTAACGTTGCCAATAAGAAAACATAAACAGCCTACTTACATAGCCCCCATTCTCCAAACAAAAAATTTTACAAATTGTTTTGTGCAGTAGCCAGTAATGGTTTGATAAATTTTTTCATAATTACAATAACAAAGATATCAAATTAACACACTTATTGATACAATGTTGGTCAAAAGCTAAAATTTTCTCACAGTCCATAAAGACAGTCCTGATCATTCATCACAGTAAAATTGCAGTGTTGTTTTTTTTCTCTCAAAGTCTGAGCAGTAAAAGAGAATGTACACAGAAGTAGTGGATTTCCATGCAGTCTTGAAGAAGTAGTGTTGTCCTTCCAACGGAAAGACAGTGCTGACTCTTGACATGCAGACAGGTACTGGGCCACAACAGAGCACCCCACAGCAGAGTCAGTCGAAGTTTTGAAGAATGTTGGTAGGTACGTCATCACAGAGCAGACCCACTGTAGTCCTGGTAGAGAGTATGGTATTGGTGGGCCACCAGAGGTGCAGACCCACTGCAGTCCTTGTAGAAATAATGGTATTGGTGGGTCATCAAAGGTGCAGACCCACTGCAGTCCTTGTGGAAATAATGGTATTGGTGGGTCATCAAAGGCGCAGACCCACTGTAGTCCTTGTAGAGATAATGGTCTTGGTGGGTCATCAAAGGTGCAGACCCACTGTAGTCCTTGTAGAGACAGCCAGCAGCCATCTGTTGTGACTGTGCAGGCGCACAATCACCATCGAAGAGTCTTGCGGAGAATATAGCAAGTCCATAAACCACCACTTGTCCACTCACAAAAAATTTGTTTGAAATGTCCTTAGAACCAGCAATGCTGTTATCCAGTCCCTTGCTGAATTATTAACACACGTGCAAACACTTCCAGTCCCTACTTCTCACATATTGTCCATATACTATGACCAACAGAAACGTGTGCAGTGAAATGTGACTTACAAGTTACTTAATTTGATGAACTGGTGTCAATTACAATTTTATAACATAAGAATACAATAGCAAAGGTACAAAATACATCGTTAAAGAACATAACAATACAGATAACATTTGTAGTAATAGGGGTTTTACAAAACAATAGAAATAAACATATACATCAGTGTTACAGGAATTATGACATAAGTAAATACATAAAAGATCAGAATAACTTTTGAAACATCAACTTCACACATGAGCATTAAAACAAAACAGAATAAATAATGTCTAAACATTTTTACAAAGTAAATAACATATTATTAATGCAAATTATATTTGAGGATAACAGTTTCCTCATCATAGTGAATGTAGCTTAGTATTAGAAGAGAAAAAGTTCTATGAAACCATACACAGAGACAGGAAGAAAACAAAAACACAAGGGTACACAAACACATAGTGGGATAACACAGGAGGAAAGGACAGGGTTTGTTTTCAGTGTAACATTTGGTACTGTAGTCCAACCCAAAACGTCATTCCATAGATCTTTCCTCTTATTTCAACATCTGTTTCCACCAAAAAAAATCCTATCCAAGCATGGTTTCTGTATTCTGTTCACATCCTCTTTCAAAAATAGTTTTTCTCCACTGTACACTCCTTTTTTGCCAAACCATTTTCTTATAGCTTCTCAATGCATTTCTTCCAATTCATCATAACTCATTCTCTTATATAGTCTACCCCCTCTTAAGCTAACTTAAATCTACTGAGCTCAGATGCTAAACTAAGGGTCGAGGCAATGCAGCAGCACAAAACAATTATCACAAACAGCAATGAAAACAAATGCAAATTGGCAAAGCTAGCAGCAGTAAATGTAATAACTTATATCTAAACGTGACATAGCTCAAGCAGAAAAAATATTACACTAAAGACAACAATGCAGATAAGGGAAATGTCTATTTACATCTTAATGTCTATGTAATTAAAGTGGTGCACCACAACTTATTATATGAGAAGTATTACCAAGTAGTTGAAAAGAAAATTATATATGCAAATCCTGTGAAGGGAAATGTCTTTTTGTGCTCCTTCTTTTTTTTTAAGTAGATCATAAAGTTATTATTTACTCGATCTGTAGGAATAAAATATCTATATTAGTACAACTATAAAATTTTATTTTAACCAATGCTGCAGTGCAGCTAGAAACTAGATATTAAACAAAATGAGCAAACTCTCAACTAGAAAGACAATAGATGTAAAATGTTTCTCATCATTTCATTAGGCGTTCTAGTAAATATCATAAATTAAGAGCTCCACAGTGTAATCACATGTTTTCAAGTTTGAGGGTGTTGTATTTGTGATACTTTCGACAAAGGAATGTCAATAGCGAGGATAATGGCCTCTTTTTTTTCTCCACCTGTGCCTCTAAAAGGCACACACTAATGCTTTTTTCCAGGTGACTGTCGCACAGCTGGGTGCCCACGACGCATTACGTGCAGGTGCTCACTTAACTTTCTTACCGAAATATTTACGACACCAGTTTGCACTACACGGACAGTCTCATATAAAAATTTCACAGGTCGAGAATTTGAGTTTCAAATCTGTAGAAACAAAATCCTGTAAATATAACAGAGTCCAAAAAATTTTCGCCAGCATAGTGATACATTCACACATATGCACACATTTCATAACTCTTAATGTATGATTCTCGGTTTCCAAAATCCTTTTTCACAAACCAGAGTCCCTAACCACTACTCATTATTCCTTGCTTTATTACACATATATATATTTGTAGACACTTCTTCAATATTTCATCATAATAAATACGTAGCATAATCAAATTCCTCATACATCATCAGCTTATTGATCATAAACATACCACAACAGCGTAATACATATCGTCATCATAACATCATAAGACCTCAGCCAAATCTCAAAATCGTCGTAGCTTCCTCCAATAATTGCAAAACCTAAAAAAAATTCTCTGCTCATGTCAAAATTTTCATCTAGCTCAAACGTACTTTAAAAATTATGATTCCATAACAAATACATCATTCAAAGCTCTCATAGTATCACAATGGTTCCAAAAAAATATGAACATTTCACAAAGTACAGACAAAATACAATTTCATAAGTGTGAAGTTATCCAACTGTGTAATTACGTAAACATCTGTCACTGATGTAGTAAAATAAATATTTGTCTCTCTCAGTTAAATGACCAGATAGACCAAATAGCTGTGTAATTCTGTGTTAGAGAAATATGGTACCGATGTGTAAAGTTTTATAAGCAAATACCAAATTAGCTAGGGTTCCTTGTGCTTGCCACACACATGGTACACAAAGTAAGCGTGTACCCCCCTAAGGATTAATATAATTATACCCTCAGGTGTTACAGATTACAGCAATGGAATGAAATGTATCACGGAAAACTTTCATTGTAACTCAAAAATCTTTAAAAATAAATGTTTTAAGTACAAAATTAATCACTCAAATGCGTGTCCTGTAGCTCTACATGTGCGTCTTGCTGTAAGATAAGTCTGTGAAAGTGTCGTAGTTATCGTCCTCTTTAAGCAAAGTTCTGCTGAAGTCAATGTACTTACCTCTTCATAAACAAAAGTGCAATGCTTTGCGTAAAGACATCGTAGTTATTATCCTTATTGCCGTGATGAAGAAAGTACTGTACTGTAATGTATTGTTGTGTTACAGAAAAGGCTGTCTCATTGTAGCTATACCACAAAAGTTACTACTAAAACATGTTTTACTTTCCAGAATAATACATAAAAACTGTGCAGATATAAAACAGATACACCGCAAAAGCAACAATGTAAATTGTGTCACAAATTAGTAGCGTCATGATATAGTCGTGTAACTGTCAAATAAACTAACCACTGTGTCATCTGGTGTCTCTCAGAAAGCACTTTAAATCCGTAATGTATTTTCAAGTAAACCAAAATGTTGCAGTAAAATATCGTTAGCAGTACTGTTATATGTTCCAAGTATGTGAGCCTTATAGTCGTTATGTAATCGTGCAACTAACAAGCAAGAATGTACACACACAATAACACTGTGTCATCTGTTCACTATAACAATGCACTCGTAAATACTGTCTAAATATATTCCCTATGTTCTAGACTGGATAGTTAACTTCAAAACATTGTTGCATGTTAACAGTTTCTCAGCGTGACAAAGAGTATTAGTAACGTGAAGTAAAAAATTTTATAGCAAAGACTAAGTTAAAAAGCAGATTATCTCTTAGTAAACGGTTTTACATGTGAAATGGGGTGTAAACCTTTACTCTTCGTAGTACACAGAGTTACAAATTGAACGCGTTTATCACGTTGTATACGTCGGTAAAGAATACTGGAATTTTTCTCAACGTTAGCGTCTATGTTATTTTTCTCTGAGCCAGCCGACGCACGCGGCTGCCTGTGGTGCGAGTCATTGTTTGTCTCTTTGTTGGCGCGCGTCGTTATTAGGAGTAGCAGACCTAACTTCTACAAATTCACCTTGCCGAGAAGGCCCTGCCCTCTTTGAATCCCGCCAGTTCTGATGAAATTCAGGTCTGTCGTTATGATTATATCGTCTGTCGTCATGCCGGTAGTTCCTGTAGTTTCTTTCCTGTCGGTTAAGTGGTGGAGAATTTCTCCCTGAATTATCACTGCACGGTGGACCGTTGCGTCTGAAGTTATACTGTCTCCCGTAATAATAATTGTTTTGGTTCACATATTGTCTGTGTCTATGGTAGTCTCTGTGATAGTCATTACTATGGAAATGCGATCTTTCTCTGTAATTATTTTTACTCTGCCAACGGTTGTCATACGGGTGGTGTCTGTTTTGGTCACGATTTACGTTGTAAGAATAGCCTTGCCGTGTCCAGTTATTATTTCTTTCATCGCGGAATTGCGACGGATGTGACCTGTAATTGTTGTGTTCCTGTTTTCGCATTCCGCGATGGTCAGTGTCAATTTCTAATTCTTGTAAGAGTCCCTGAAAAGCTTCAATGTCGTCTTTGCAACGTCCTGCCAAAATAATATGTCGTAAATGTTCAGGTAGTTTGATTAAGCAAATGCGGATGAGTTCTGAGGGGCTGTATGGGTTTGACAGGTACTGATTCTTGTGTAACATGTCTTCAAAATATTTCACAAGACTGGAAAATTCAGATTGTTCGAAATGTTTCATCATTATGATGCTATGTTTTACTCGGTCTTGTGTAGCTTCAGACCAATATGCTGAGAGGAAGGCATGATATAATTCTCCTTCACTGTGACAATCGTGAATGACCGATCGCACTCTTTCAGCTGGTTCATTCTCTAAGTAGCCACACATAAATTTTAATATGTGCTATAATGACCAATTGGGAGGAAAACAATGAGAGAATTGATGGAGCCACACTTGTGGATGAATGTCGTTACTAGAATTCTTAAATGTTTTGAATTTACGTGTAGTAATGAACAGCTTATAGTCAAAATCATCGTGTCGGCGAATAGCATATCGGTCATTGTTACGTCGTGTCGGCGGTTCTATCTCAGAATTCGGTGCACCTTGCCAATTTCTTTCATAATTTCCGAAATGCCCTGAGTTATTATTTTGTGGCTTTTCCGTATTTCTAAGTCCCTCTTCCCGTGTTGGAGCGCGAGTGTCCTCTGAAATATGTAATTTTTGTACTACATGTGCCAACTAATCTTGTAGTTCCCGGATTTCTCTTTTGTGTTGCGTATTAATTTGATTCTGATTTTGTTTGAATTTCTTAATTTGTTCATACTCTTCAATGTCAATGATGGCTACAGGTCTTGTGTCATTCAGATCATCATCCACCTTTGCAGATAAGTTAGTGAACTGATCCGAAAGTTCGGCTACTTTCTCCGATAGTGTACTTATTTCCTCAGTGTATTTTTCTGAACCAAGTTTCAGAGTGTCCATTTGTGTTGAAATCGCATCTACTGTGTCCTTTAAGTTTTAATGAGTTTTTGCAAGTAGCGTAACCGAATCGGTAGATGCAACTGAGTCAATTTTAGCCCACAAGGTCTCATGATTTTCATGAACAATGGTTTGCAGTTCTTTTGTGGCTGCTTCGTGATTCTGTAATGAATTTTCATGCCGCGAAAAAATAGGTTGAAAATGCTCACAAATTTGTGTTTTTACGTATTTAAAGACTTTTTGACATTTCGATTCAATGTTATGTAACTCAGTAGCTAAATCTTCATGTGTTTGTTCAAGTGTGGTGTCTAACTTTTCAAGCTTTTGCTGTGTTTGTCTCTGATTTTGTTCCATTGTGTCTAACTTTTGAAGCTTTTGCTGTGTTTGTCTCTGATTTTGTTCCATTGTGTCTAACTGTTGCTGTGTTTGTCTCTGGTGTTGTTCCATTGTGTCTAACTTTTGAAGATTTTGTTCCATTGTGTCTAACTTTTGAAGATTTTGTTCCATTGTGTCTAACTTTTGAAGCTTTTGTCCCATTTGTTGCATTAATTGCAATAACAATGCACTGGTGTCTGAAACATGTTCCTCAGCGCTATTCGGCAATGCATTAGAACCGGCAATATTCGCATTCTGAAAACAGGAAAATGTGTCTTGACTTATTTGAGAAAACGGCGAGGACGCAAAACCTGAATCTACAGTATTTGCAAGATTGTGTCCTGTCATTTCGGATTCCTGAGGCAAGCTGTTGCCGACCGATCGATTGATAATGCTTCTCTGTTCACTAATTGTTTCACTGCCTACACCATTATTTGCAGCCCGCTCCATTTCCTTATGCACAGTTACCAAATTACTACTTTGAACATTAGTTAATTCATTACATGGTGGCGCTAACACACTGCTTTCGTCTTCACTTTCATTTCTCAGTTTACCTTGTAGCCTAGTATTACGGTTTTCACACGCCATTATTGTCACAATATTTCACACGACAACACAAAGAAGCACAATTTGAAGAGCATAATAAGAAAGCACATTAACATAGCATTGAAAATGATATCTCATTAATTGCAAGCGCAGCTGCGAAATACTTGGTGCAAATCTACATGCATGCCACAACTGTTTTACTGTACAGGAATGAAAAACTACAACTACAAAGGAAATTCTCTCTACAATTAAGCGCTAGCAATAAACAAAGGCTGCACTAATTGCACAAACTACAAGAAAAAATCAGAAGATTCCAGTGAGGTATCCTCGGCTAAGGGTCGACATATGAAACGTCCCCTTAGAAAAATTAATTAATTACTGTGCTGATAAACCTCTTACATTATTTGATTTTCAAACAGCTAAGCAGAACTGAACGCACTCAGACATTTCGCTCTTTACCTATTCTGATCAACACTAAACTGACACACAATATTTTTAGCGCAACGCAATCTTTCAAAAATCCCTACAAAAGAATGGTCTGACTAACATTAACCTATACCTTTCACAAATCACTTACCTCACCAAAAATCTTCGTTACTCGAACTACTGCAATACAGCGAGCGCCACTACTGCCAGCTAAATAAAAGATTCAAACTACTGAAGGCACTAACTACTGATAGGCATAGTTAGCAAATGAAAGATTTTGACACAGAACAAACAATGTATTTACCTTAATAGTGTTCAAAAGTCATAATATATATAGCAGTTCATGACATTCAGTCTTACAAATTTCAAAACTCCGCCATTTCCCTCCCCACATCCACCACTGCTGGCGGCTCACCTCCAACTGTGCAACGCTACGCGCTGTTAACAGCCAACTGCCCAACACTACAATAGCAGACAACAATGCAAACTAGCCACAGACTGTACACAGCACAGCCAGTGATTTTCATACAGAGCGCTACGTAACGTTGCCAATAAGAAAACATAAACAGCCTACTTACAAGAGTACATGAAGGCCTCTAAGAGGAAGGGGACCTGACTGGCGATGTTGTAGAAGAAGAAATTGGAGGCGATATGGAAGACGTAGGGCATCCAGTATTAGAGAGAAAATTTAAAAGAACACATTATTGTGTGGTAGTGAATTATGGACAGTGGGGAAACCGGAGCGGAAGAGAATAGAAACGTTTCAGATGTGGTGCTGGAGATGAATATCGGAAATGAGGTGGAGGGATAAGAAATGAGTTGGCTCTACCTAAAATGGGTGAAGAAAATTACATATGGAAGACACTGACAAGAAGAAGGTACAGGATGACAAGACATGTGTTAGTGGATCAGGGTATAGCATCCAAGGTACTAGAGAAAACTGTAGACGTTAGAAACTGTAAGGGAAGACAGACTGGAATACATCCAGCAAATAGTTGAGAATGCAGGCTGCAGGTGCTACTCTGAGATGAGGAGATTGGCGCAGGCGAGGAACTCATGGCGGGCCACACCAAACCAGTCGGACGACTGATAACTCATAAAAAATAAATAACAAACCTGAAGAAGTATGTGGAGTCTCCTCCTTGCCGAAATGAAGCCATTATTAAGGCAAGAGGCAGTGTTACACGGTGTTAGCGTGATGTGTCCTCGAGTGAATAATTACACTGAAGCGCCAAAGAAACTGGTATAGGAATGCGTATTGAAATACGGCGCTGCGGTCAGAAACACCTATGTAAGACAATTGTCTGGCGCAGTTGTTAGATCGGTTACTGCTGTGACAATGACAGGTTATCAAGACTTAAGAGAGTTTGAACGTGTTGTTATAGTCGGCGCACGAGCGATGGGACTCATTCATCTCCGAGGTAGCAATGAAGAGGGGATTTCCCGTACGGTCATTTCACGATTGTGCCGTGAACATCAGGAATCCGGTAGAACATCAAGTCTCCGACATCGCTGATTCCGAAAAAGATCCTGCAAGAATGGGACCAATGACGACTGAAGAGAATCATTCAACGTGACAGAAGTGCAACCCTTCCCCAGATTGTGCAGATTTCAGTGCTCGGCCATCAAAAGGTGTCAGCGTGCGAAGCATTCAACGCCGACTGGTGTGGCCGTGCGGTTCTAGTCGCTTCAGTGTGGAACAGCGTGACCGCTACGGTCGCAGGTTCGAATCCTGCCTCGGGCATGGATGTGTGTGATGTCCTTAGGTTAGTTAGGTTTAAGTAGTTCTAAGTTCTAGGTGACTGATGACCACAGATGTTAAGTCCCATAGTGCTCAGAGCCATCTTTTGAAGCATTCAACGAAACATTATCGATATGGGCTTTCGGAGCCGAAGGCCCACTCGTGTACCCTTGATGACTGCACGGCACATAGCTTGATTGGAAACATTTTGCCCAGTCGAACGAGTCTCGTTTCAGATTGTATGGAGCGGTGAGCGTGTACTCGTATAGAGACAACCTCACGAATCCATGGACCCCTGCATGTCAGCAGAGGACTGTTCAAGTTGGTGAAGGCCTTGTAACGGTGTGGACGTGTGCAGCTGGAGTGATATGGGACCCATGATATGTCTAGATACGACTCTGACTGGTGACACGTATGTAAGCATTCTGTGTGATCACCTGCACCCATTCATGTCTATTGTGCATTCTGACGGACTTGCACAATTCCAGCAGGACAATACCACACCCCGTAAGTCCATAATTGCTACAGAATGGCTCCAGAAACATTCTGAGTTTAAACACTTCCTCTGGCCACCAGACTCCCCAGTCATGAATGTTATTGAGCATATGTGGGATGCCTTGCAAAGTGCTGTTCAGAAGAACTCTCCACCCCCTAGTACTTTTCCGGATTTATGGACAGCCCTGCAGGATTCATGGAGTCAGTTCCCTCCAGCACTACTCCAGTCATCAGTCGAGTCCATGCCAGGTCGTGTTGCGGCAATTCTGTCTAAATGGTTCAAATAGCAGTCCCCTAGAACTTAGAACTACTTAAACCTAACAAACCTACGGACACCACACACATCCATGCCCGAGGCAGGATTCGAACCTGCGACCGTAGCGGTCGCGCTGTTCCAGATTGTAGCGCCTAGAACCGCTCAGCCACTCCGGCAATTCTGCCCGCTCGTGGGAGGTCCTGCAAGACATTAGGCATGTGTACCAGTTTCTTTGGCTCTTCAGTGTACTTTTCCAATCTGTTTATCATGGAGAAAGTGACGCCGTCTCGTATTTCCATGAATCACTAACGCTATCTGTATTCATATAGGGTGCTAACAGACAGCATATTGCAATTATGAGACTGCCTCTGATAGCCCGCACAATCCGTTCGCACTCCTTACTACGTCGCAAGCAGTATGTTGAGCCTGGAAATCACGAGGAAGTTGCGTTTCCAGTACGAGTAAGTGTGCGGAGTGGTATCTGGTTCGCAAGCGAGTTGACAGCACGCGACTCGGCTGCGCGCGGCTCGAAAGGTCGGCCCCGGCGGCGCAGACGCGTCGCGGTCGCACGCACGCCGCGCGGCTATCGGGCCGACATCGGGAGCGGCCGCTGCAGATCCCGCACGACAGGCGACGGCCGGAAGCGCGCCGACGCGGCCCGGCGGCCGGCGCGAGTGACGCGGCCCCGGCTGCGAGCAGCGACGGGGGCCGGGGGACGAGGGACGACATAATAAGGCGGCGAATGAGCCGGACAATCGATGCCCAGCACGCGAGCCGCGCCTTCGCCGTGCGAGCGGAAGAAAGCTCCCCCGCTTTTGCACGCTATTCTGCGGCGTGACCGGCGCAAGGAGGTCACCGAGGAGGACATGAGAGGATACCCGGAAATATTAACAACTGGTCGGTGTATCGTTTCTGAAGAAAACTATACCCGGACGAAACTTGACAATACTTGTTCTAATGATCCAAATATTTCATTACTATACGAGAGGTAGGCATAAAGATTTAATTATCACCACGAACAAATAAGCTTGCGTTCTTAAGCTTTTCCTTCATGTGGAAGTGCATGTCTGCAGTCCTGGTACATGTCGAAATCCTCGCGCCACAGTGCCGCACGACGTCGCTACAGAAGACAAAACAGAAGGGCGAAATCCGCTGATGAAGTGGAGAGTCGTTTGTGGTAATTCGAGCTCTTCGTTGGAAGGGGAACAATACTGAGGCATTCCAAATGCAGTTGGCAGAAGTGTACGGCAATAATGCGCCATCAAGTGACACAGTCGTTAGGGGACGCAGACGAATTCCGGTGTAGACAGACTGGTCTGAATAGCAAAGAACGGAGTGGCAGCCGGGAATCAGCAAAGAAGTGGAAGTTCTGGAGCTCAAAGAATCCCGTATCAGATTCGAGACAATAGTGAAAAAGTGGGAAAAAAATCAATCATAGATCAGCTTTCAGCTAAGAGAACGACATCTTGACGTGATACATGTCACTTTCTGGGTTCTGCGACTGCTCACACCAATTCAAAAGGCTGCCGAATCAAATGCAGCTGCCGAAATGGTGCAGCTGTGTTAGGCCAATCCATGTAACTTCCTTGGCCCTCTAATCAACACGGAGGTGTGCTCGGTTTCTCGATATGACCCTGAGACAAAGGAACAAACCAGTAAGTGGAAATATATGCATTCGCACAATCTACGGACAACGTGATGCTGACTGTTTTTTGGGATTGTCATGGTATAGCGTATAATATATAAGAGTCGAGGGGCACGAAAGGGAAGCAGTGGTTGGGAAGGGAGTGAGACAGGGTTGTAGCTTCTCCCCGATGTTATTCAGTCTGTATATAGAGCAAGCAGTAAAGGACACAAAAGAAAAATTCGGAGAAGGTATTAAAATCCATGGAGAAGAAATAAAAACTTGGAGGTTCGCCGATGACATTGTAATTCTGTCAAAGGCAGCAAAAGACTCGGAATAGCAGTTGAACGGAATGGACAGTGTGTTGAAAGGAGGATATAAGATGAACATCAACAAAAGCAAAACGAGGATAATTGATTGAAGTCGAATTAAGTAGGATGATGCTGAGGGAATTAATTAGGAAATGAGACACTTAAAGTAGTAAAGGAGTTTTCCTATTTGGGAAACAAAATAACTGATGATGGTCGAAGTAGAGAGGATATAAAATGTAGACTGGTAATGGCAAGGAAAGCGTTTCTGAAGAAAAGAAATTTGTTAACATCGAGTATAGATGTAAGTGTCAGGAAGTCGTTTCTGAAAGTATTTGTATGGAGTGTAGCCATGTACGGAAGTGAAACATGGACGATAAATAGTTTAGACAATAAGAGAATAGAAGCTTTCTAAACGTGGTGCTACAGAAGAACGCTGAAGATTAGATGAGTAGATCACAAAACTAATGAGGAGGTATTGAATAGAATTGGGGAGAAGAGGAGTTTGTGGCACAACTTGACAAGAAGAAGGGGCCGGTTGGTAGGACATGTTCTGAGGCATCAGGGGATCACAAATTTAGCATGGAGGGCAGCGTGGAAGGTAAAAATCGTAGAGGGAGGCCACGAGATGAATACACTAAGCAGATTCAGAAGGATGTAGGTTGTAGTAAGTACTGGCAAGTGAAGAATCTTACACAGGATAGAGTAGCATGGAGAGCTGCATCAAACCAGTCTCTGGACTGAAGACGACAACAACAACATGGTGTAGTGCAAACAGATTATGTTGGTAAAGGACAAACCACCAACTGGGGTATATTACAGAATCATTTTGATGGGGCAACAGTAGGCTGTCATGACGAAGCGTCGCGCAGTTCTATCCAAGTGATATTTTATTTCAACCTTTTGCTCCACGAGAAATACTTCATTTCATCCCGCACAGTACACTGTCAGACATGGTGCTTGTTTGGGCTTTCATTTTTTGCTTCCACTCACCCCTGTATTCTCCTAACATGCCACCAGCGGACTTCTTCCTCTTCTCTCGGATCAAGAAACCATTTCATGTCAGGTTCCAGAATAATTCGAGGTGATTTTCTAGGTGTCACGTTTCTTGAACAGCCAACATGCAGAAATCTACAACGAAGGCTCCCACCAGCCGATCTGTGGTTGGAAAAATGTGTCACAGTGAAGATAAAATATCTCTAGACGGATTAAAATTATCGCCAACTTCCATGTCCACAGATTTATTTTTTCGTTCTTTTTGAATCATCAGTCGGCCGACTGGTTTGATGTGGCTCGCCACGAATGCCTCACATGCGCCAATCTCTTCATCTCAGAGCAGCACCTGAAATCTACCTTCTCAATAATTTGCTGGATATATTCCAATCTCTGTCTTCCCCTAGAATTTTTGCCCTCTACAGTTTCCTGTAGTACCATGGATGTTATTCCCTGACGCACTAACATATGTCCTATCATCCTGTCCCTTTTTCTTATCAGTGTCTTCCATATGTAATTTTCTTCACTCATTCTGTGTAGAACCACCATATTCCTTATTTTATCAGTCCACGTAATTTTCGACGTTCTTCTCTACCACCACTCTGAAACGTTTCGATTCTCTTCTGTTCCGGTTTCCCCACTGTCCATAATTCACTACCATACAATGCCGTATTCTTTTTAAATTCTGAAACTAATACTGGTTCCCCTACGTCTTCCGTATTGCCGAAGTTTCTTCTTCTATAACATCGTTAGTCAAGAGGCCTTCAATGTACTCTTTCTACCTATCCGGTCTCTTCTATGCGTTTAACAGTGGAATTCCTATTGCACTCTTTTTAATTTTACCGATGGTTGTTTTGACTTTTCTATATGCTGAGTTAGTCCTTCCGTCTATCATTTCTATTTTAATTTCTTCACATTTTTCCTGCAGCAATTTAGCCTTGTCTCCCTTGCAGTTCTTTTTTTTAAAAAAAATCGTAAGGGATTAATATTGCTGTGTTCCTGGCTTTCCCTGAATATTATTTTCCTACTATGGCCGATCAGTTGAAGTATTTCACCCATAATCCAAGGTTTATTCGCAGTTTCAGACGTGCTGCATCTAGTAATCATAATCAAGCATGATTAGGTCAGATCATAGGAAAAGCGACAACTTTAGAGATTTTTCGTTTTGTTTTGGAATCTGTCACTAATCGTCGTACGACGGTAAAACGAAAATTTCACGGAATGCGACAGCTATACTACTTATGTCAAAGACATTTTGTTAGTTTTATGTTTGTACATGCTGCGTAGTCCAGTGTTAGAAGTCCAGTTGCATAATACCTTAGTTTACACGATTTAAAATAGTGCCGTTGAAAGGCGCCTGTTTCAAACAACTTTTATGAAATTATTACCTGTAATGATTAACTTTGCTTCATTTAGTTCTGCAAATTGCTTTTCTACTATTAGCTTGACACACAGTCATGCCTGGGAGGAGGATTGCTAGGGAACAAAATTTATTCATTTCTTCCCCGTTTTATTTGATTTCAGCAGAGTATGTTACCCCTTATGCATAATCCTAATAACGGTCAGCTCCGTGATGTATGAATGTGTGAGTGATTGGAAGAGCTTGTGCGATCATAGAATCTGAACAGCTTTCTTGTTTCCCCCCTGTACTGGTATCGGAACGTCAGTTGAATACAGTTTTCAAAGCTGGCTTAAGGCGTGACCGAGCCAGAGACGTCACTTCGCCCTGCTCTTTTTATAAAGGACGTCTTGCGATTGGTCAGGCAGACCATTACGTAAGCCATGAAAATTTCCAACGAATTCGTTTAAATTTTGACCGTAAACTGGTGGGAGTCTTGAGCAACGGCTGCTTGTGTTTTTAGCACCCACACCACTGGAAAAAGCGCCTGTCACTGCGATGTCGTTTCTTGACTATTGGCTGTCCTTCGTCCCTTCTCAGGGATGTTGCCCCATATCACAGCATCTGGTAAGTCCTAGAAATTTTCTGTTTTCGTCAGTCAGGGTCTGACGATGTAGTGAGCAAGTTGTGCTACTTTGAGTTCACTTGGGATAAAACATCTTAGTTCGAATTTCAATTATTTGTGTCGTTTGTTAATGTTGGTAATCATTGCAGTAATTAAGCTCACTTATGTATGAAATTACTTAGCTCAGTTTTTAGTGTGTCATTTATATCGTCTTCAACCTCATTTTTCGAAGGACGACTTAATTTAATTGTCTACCCACGTCAGGATATTTCTGTTGTTCTCTACAGAATTTCTTAAACAGAATGAATGGTCACAAGGCAAGTTTGATGGCAACAGCTTGCAATTCGTAGGAATTATTAGAATTTTGTTTGTTATGATGACGTCATCTTCTAGTGACTTTCTTTCTCACCTGTAGCGAATGTGTAAGTTTCAGTGTGTTCACAAGGAGCTCCGTGTCCCTTCCTTCTGATCATACGATCAGTTTTTGAGAGAAATATGTCAAGAGACTTATTAAGAACCCATCTCCCGTAAGGAACCCTGTGACAAGAGGCCTCTGCTTTGTTAAAAGACAGATAAAATCAAAGAGAGAACAACTCACTGATAATAAATATCCTCTTTCATGGAGTATAGTTTATTAGTCTTTCCCCTCTTGCATTTCACTACTGCCTTCCACCATCACTGATTAATGACAATTTCATTAACCATTAAAAGACATTTCTCAAGTAGAGAAATGTCTTGAGAAACGTCTTTTAATGATTAAAGGAGTTCATTCCTGATCAGTCATGTTGAAGTCGCTCAGTTAGATTCCAATGCGCATTACAGATAAATAATTGGACGAAATCGCATTAAATTCTCTTAATGACATCAGACCACATTGCACTCAGTGGAACATGCAAATAGACAGGTAGTGTCTGCTCATGGTGAGAAGAGCAGTGGCTTCATAACGTCCCATTAAGCAATAACTGATGAACAAGCCGATTCATGTCTTATTATTCAAAATTCGTCTAGTCCCTGTATTTCGTTTTTCTGTTGATCTACGTGTTTTTCAAAGCGAAAGCCACATCTTCAGAGTTCATAGATTTATTTGAGGCGATCTATCATAGTCTTGTGACGAGCTTCCACCTGAGGGAGATTATATTGATAGATAAATGGAAGAGATATTCGAAATGGAATGTAAAATAAATTATATTTTACAATAAGGTGAGTCACTGTCTCTTCGTGATGAATTTAATTTACGTTACTTATAGAGAAACAAATGGATTAGTTTTAACTATAGTATTAAAAATAATTTTCTGAACACTTACAGGAATCACGCTACGAATCGACGTGAAATGAAACCTTTTTCTGTTTCTAAGAATAAACGTCTACTTCGTAATTTTCTCGTAGTTCATTTAAATCCAGGTCACTTAATGTTTCTACACAGGTTTTACGAATGGCAGGTAGGTATCTGGTCATTTACCTGCAAAAATAAGTTAACGATGTTGGATTGTTATCATTAAAGATGTCGTGTATGTGATCTTAGTTAAGGCACGTCAGTAATGCAAATTACCGCGGAGATTACGCATGCTACGAAGCCAAATGAACGAGACAAGTTCGTCGTGTCACCGCGGCGTTCTCCGTGCAATGCATGAAAAATTAATGAGACACGGTAGTTGGAAAAAAGTGTGCTCGCGTAGAAAAGACACGGTAGGGCTGGAGTGTTCTTAGGCCGTTGCTTCCTGTTCTCTGTACGCATACTGATGGCCGCTCTCTGTTATACGCTTCACACAGAAGCATGCTTCCTCTATTTTCGTTTTGCCTTTGTTAAGGACAGGAATATCTGTACTTTACATTTTAAGTCAGCGTGACGTTTATGAAAACAGGTATGTTTAATCTGCTGTGGAAATGTTATACCAAGCTACAGACCTCTATTTGATTTAGAAACAGCTATATTTGTACGTAATGAAATGTTATTTATTTTGCTACTAGCCTATACCTGCAGCTTTGACCGCTTGTGCGTTCCACGTCTCCCACTTACTGTGTCTGACTCATCCTCCCACCTTTGCCTGTCTATATCCCCCTCCCTACTATCTCTGTCTTTTCGTCTCCTCCTCCCCCTCGCTTTGACCATATCCCCCGCTCTCCCTTTGACCATATGAAGGCTTATTTCAATAGTGGTACAAGTCCATTACCTCCACTTTTTCTGCTTATAATGCTTCTGAAATTATCGATCCAAACAAACAGAAAGAATGGTTCATCTCTAGCAAGAAGCCATATGCTTGAATATTTCTGGTATCTCAACTGCAGATTTTTCAGCGTTCATTTAACTTTAGGACTCTGTATCTCTAAATGAACAAAAATGGACTTGTACCACTACTGAAAGAAGCCCTTCATATCTTCTGTCCCTCTCTCTTTCCATCTCTGCCTCCCCCTCTTCCTTTACCATCTATCCCTCTAAACCTTCCACCTACCTCTTAGATATCCTCTCCACCCCTCTCTCTGTCCATTTCCTCCTTCCTCTTGCTCTGTCCCTCCCCTCCTCTGTCCATCTCAACCAATACCCAGCCATGCTCACTAGCACATGTAGCCTTTGGAATGCAGTTCAATGAAGCAGGGCGTTATTACTCCCACAACACAACTGTCATGCAGGACAGGTTACATATCAGGGTCTTGAAAATTATTTACTTGCTCCTAAAGTACAGGCTGCCACGCAAAGCGGGACACTAAAGCAACACACCTATCAGACAGGGCAGCCTACACGTTGAGACACGGAAAACTATTTCTTAACCCTAACATGTAGGCAGCTGTGGAAAACATATTGATTTTTCAGGCTGATACTTATCCCACACAACATGACTGTCATGCAGGTTGTTAGGGAGCCTACATGCCAGAGGGTAGAAAAAACACTTTTGCCCATGATGCTACAGATTAAAAATGATTTGCAGTTCAGTATTTTTTTGAGTGTTCCATAAAACATGTAGTGACTTATTAAAGATATACAAAGATGCTCAACAGATAATGTACTGCTTTCAGTTTTAACGGTAGTGTAACAATAACACAACATATTTTTGTTAATTTCTTGTGTAACACACGTAATGAAAGATGTATCTCAAAGTTATAAGCTTGCACTCCTCATGTGCTGCCTGAAATTGATTACAGTTAGTTACCATGAGTCCTTAATGTACTGAGCATTATTTCGTTTATGAGATAAATAAATGGCCCCTAAGGTTGAGAAATGAACGTGACCTCAATTGAATTATGTGTTGCATAAGATGCTTCAACAGTTTTGAAACAAGGGTGAGTTTATTCTCATTGAAAATAGTTAAATTCTGAAACAATACCATTATGTAGCCACATAAAAAATTTGGTTAGGAGTTTTGGAGGTTGAGATTTGTCCCTTCTTGTGCTCTGACAATACAGTCTACAATTCATAGTGAAAGTGATTTTGTAAACAATATTGTCTAGAAAGTGCAATATTCCGATGACTTCTTGACCCTCCGACCTTCACATCTTCATTGCTGTCGTGATTGTCATCATCTAACTATTTACCTTGCTCCCGCTACTATCTCAATGTATTTTTTGTGTACAGTCTTAAAAAATGAGAAGTAGAGCTTACCAGTTGTCAACGACAAGGTTGTTGGAGAAGGATTAGAAGTTCAGACGTGACTGGAGTAGCCACAAAATCGCTGAATAATGGTCAACCAGTCAGACACGGTACAAGATGCTTCATCTATCGACACAATACAGCATTTGTGTTCAAGATGAGATTTTTGAGGAGAGGGAAATGAAACTCTCAACAGTACTAGAATATGCAATAAATTATTTTGATACACACCTTTGAAATCGAATCATAATTAAACACACCTAAGAAACAGAGAAGCTAATAAGAAGTGGAATATAGCTAGGGCCAAATAGTTGCTATGACTTTTGGTGCCACATACACACAAGTAGCATGGAGTGAAGTCTGATCGTAACCTCATCTTCAAAGCTCACTCTGGCGATGAGTTTACCTGGAAGAACATTATCCGCGAGCTTACCAGTAACAAGAGAAGTGCGCAACATATTATGTTTCTCACCGCAGTCATTGCTTTGTGTTTCTAGATAACAGAATTCGCAGCGTCTATTTGGATGAATTCAGCTCACGTGTCACAAAGTGACACTGTTCTGAACAAAGCAAGGAGCATTGTATCAGAATAATATACTCCACTATAATATACTCCTTCGTAGTGTCCCAGATGCCAGATGATGGACTACAGCAGGATTCATGGAGAAGAAGGAACAGGAACAGGAACAAAGATTAGAGTTTAACTTTACAATGACGACGAGGTCACTAGAATTGGGACTGGGTGAGGATGCGGAAGGAAATTAGCTGTGCCATCTTCAAGGGAACTAGTCAGGTATTGGCATAAATCTGGGTGACAAGACGAGAATTTGATTTACTCTTTACGAAAATCAAGTAGGAAATTACACTAGACGTTTGATGTATGACTGAAACCCAGCCACCTAAGTTCGTAATATGAAACGACTTGTTTTGATTGAAGGAACACATTCATCAGCTCTTAGGTAATTTTAGCCAAACTAGGTAAATGCATGGCGTTACCTCTCACTGTCCTTGTCCTCCTTCATCCCCTTTCTGCTTTTCTCTTCCACCCTCTCCTTCTGTCCACCTCCTTCACCCCCCCTTCCCCCCCCCGCCCACTTTCCATCCATCACCTCTTGCTCCTCTCTCTTCCCGCCCTCTCCAATTTCATCTACTCCTCCCCCTTCTCTCTGACCATCGCATCGTCCCATCGCCTCGTCCCCCTCTCTCTCTCTCTGATCATCTACTCTCCTTTTCTTTCTCTGCCCCCCCCCTCTTCCACCTCTCTGTCCACCTTCTTCTGTTCTCTTTCTTTATACAATTCCTCCTCTCTCTGTTCATCTCTTCCCCCCTTTCTCTGCCTGTCTTCTTCCCCCAGTCTCTGTCCATCTCTTAGCTTTCCATTTTCTGTCCATCTCCTACTATAACCTCTCTCTGTTCATTTCCTCTTCGCTTCTCTCTATCCAACTCTTCCTTCCATCTCCTACTCTAACCTCTCTCTGTTCATTTCCTCTCTGCCTCTCTCTATCCGACTCTTCCTTCCCCCTCCCTTTCCCATTGGCTGACTGTCCATCTCCACCTGCCTTCTCCTCTCTCCAAGTTATCACGATCACTCCAATAGGAGGTTGGTGATTCTTACTACCAAAATATTTCTTACAAGATCTTAACTAATATGTAGCCAAATTTGGTTGAAGTCATTACAGGGTCTTAGGATGAGCTTTTTACCATGACTTTACTCACGAGCGCACATGTCAGATAAATTTCACATATATTTAACATGTTTCACGCGTGTTTGTACACATATATTACCTGTATCTGCAGCGAGTTTTGCCTTGCATTTTCAATTTCACACAGCTCGACGTTTATAACGTCGTGTCTCCTGAATTTTGTGCTGTACCAGGTAAATGCCTGGCGCTACTTGGGTATGTCTTTATTCCAATCTTATGTTAGTACATCTCCTTCTTATCCCTCTCACTGTCCTTGTCCTCCTTCATCCCCTTTCTGCTCATCTCTTCCACCCTCTCCCTCTGTCCACCTCCTTCACCTCCTTTGTAGTCGCACATGTGGCTACTGCCAGCGACATGTGTTGTGAATAGTGTGCGTAGTAAGTAAGTAATAAATTAAAAGTTGTGCATAACGCGGCAATTTTTCATGTATCTCAATGTGTATGACGTCACGTCTCCTTATCTATGTGTCGTACAATGATATATTTTTCTGGATGCTTTCAGCGGCGTATGTGGCTGCTGTCTGCGAAGCTGGTTGCGAATATAGCTAGTAGTAAATAGATAATAAATTAAAACGTCATAAATGATGCCACAGTTTTTCGGGCATCTCAGTATATGACGTCTTGTCGCCTGAACCACATGTTGTACAGTGATATATTTTTGTAGGTATATTCAGCGGCTTATGTGGATACTGCCTGGGAAGAATGTTGCGAATAGAGTAAGTAGTATCGAAGTAATAAATTTAATCGCCTTACTTGATGCATCAGTTTTGCACACATGCAAGTGTTCAAAAAACGTGCAAATGTGTGTGAAATCTTATGGGACTTAACTGCCAAGGTCATCAGTCCCTAAGCTTACACACTACTTAACCTAAATTATCGTAAGGACAAACACACACATCTATGCCCGAGGGAGGACTCGAACCTCCGCCGGGACCAGCCGCACAGTCCATGACTGCAGCGCCTAGACCACTTTTTTTTTTTTTTTTTTTTTTTTTGTTAGAGAAAAGAAATATAAATTCTGGTTAAAGAAAAAGAAAGGAGAAAAAAAATAAAGCAAAAAGAAATAAAATCCGCGCAATCTGCAACGCGCTCTCCCATCCGCGGAGGTCAGAAGTAGAATAGATCGTAGGCGGTTGAAACTCAGACACCGCCGGGGGAGGAGGGGTGGGTGCCCTCTGAGCCAGGCACCCCCCAACTCAGTGGAGGTGTAACAAAGACCGCTCGAAGATAGTTAGCAAATAATGTTCGGTAACGTGGCGTGTTTTCGAGAGCTGCATGGGCTGTTCGTAAATAGGTCCAGAAGTCGAGGCGGGATTTAGGTCCCTCACGAAAGAGATAAGCGACCGCCCACCCTTTGACCCACGTAATAGCATGATATTTGGCGGCGGGAAAATGTCGGTCCTCCGGGTATAGAAACATTCGAGGTTCGACTGTGTCTGGTGGCACCCGGAGATAGCAAGCAATGATTTGCTGCACAAAGCGCCATACATCTTGCGATGAGGCGCATGTCAGACGGTGTTCATCAGTGTCCAGTTGCTGGCAAAGGAGACAAAGAGGGGATTCCGACAAGCCAATGTTGTGCAGGCGCTGCTTCGTGGCAAATTTCCTGTTAACTATGTGATACCACAGTGCCCGGACCTTCGTAGGGAGGAAGGGCTGGTGGACGGTATTCCACACTATGGGCCACTGGATGGAGGGGTGTTTGGTCTCCATCACATTCCGGGGAACACAGCGCAGCAACAGGCTGTAAAAATCCTTAGTCCTAGGTGGGCGTGTATCTGGGAGACTGGTATGTATGTAACTGTAGTCGACGAAAAAGGTCGAAAAATGGGACAAATAAGGCACGATATGGCCGACAGACACCGGTGGTGAGGTGGAAGCAGGTAGGAGGACCTCAAGCAAGCTGCGTGTTAGAGATGTACCCTGGCCCGTCCACTGTTTTCTCATGGTACTCATGTACAATGCTGCAGCTCGCATACGGACATTGACGAGCCCGACGCCACCATACCGTGAGGGCAGGGTAAGTGTCTCATAACGGACTTTAAACATTGAACCAGCCGTGAGATAATAGCCAAAAGCCGCCTGAAGGTTGCGCCCAATTGCAGTTGGTAGAGGGAGAACTTGCGCGATGTGAACCAATTTTGATGCCACATAAAGATTAATAAACTCAACCCGTTGAAGTGTGTCCTGGCGGCGCAAGAGGTTCTGGCGGACGTCGTTGCGGATGACGTGTAACAGGCGACGGAAATTCGTTGCCGCCGTGCGTGTGACCGTGGGGGTAAAGGTAATGCCAAGGTACCGGAGAGTCCGCACAAGCGGCAGGAGTGCCACTTCAGCCTCCTGGAGGCCTCGTCCAATGTGCATTGCAGAAGATTTGGCGACATTCATGGCACTGCCAGCGGCAGCCCCATAACGGGTAATCAATTCGAGGACATCCCTAATCTCAGAGCCGGAGCGAATGAGGAGGAGGAGGTCATCAGCATATGCTCGACAGCGAAAAGTGTGTTGGCGCAGGGTGAGGCCAGAGAGCTTGGTCGTCAAGCCCCCAATAAGGGGCTCAAGGGCAATGGCATACAGGAGGGTAGAGAGGGGGCACCCCTGCCGTATCGAACGGCAGATAGGTACCGGCCCTGCTAAACGTCCATTGACTTGGACACGGGAACTGGCACTGTCGTAAAGACGCCGGATGACGTCGAGAAACGGAGGGGGGATGCCCATTCGGGCTGCCACCGAAAACAGGAAACGATGACGCACTTTATCGAAGGCGCTGTCGAAGTCTATAGCGACGACCGCTGCCCGGAGCCTGCAGGCCGCCGCTATCGCAATTAAGTCGCGGCATTCCCCTGTGGCAGTCTGTATGTTAATCTGTCCGCCAGGCGTCGTTTGCTCTGGCGAGAGGATATGAGGGAGTGTAGTTCGGAGCCGCATTGCCAGTAAGCGCGCGAAAATCTTGTAATCGGCATTGAGGAGGGTGAGCGGTCTGTAACTCGTGACCATCGAACCACGGGCTGGTTTGTGGACTGGTATAATGATGCCCTCAGCAAAGGCGGGTGGGATTGCTTGGTCAGATGTTATCAGTTCTTGATACATAGTCGTCCACAGTGGGGCCATGAGGTCCCGAAAGGAACGGTAAAACTCAATCGGTAAGCCGTCAATGCCGGGCGATCTGTTGACTGCACCCTTGGCGATTGCGTTGTGGACTTCGTCTAGCGTGACCGCCACTGTCAAAGCATCCGCCTCCGTGTGGGGGAGGGTGCGCGTGACGTAATGCAAAATGGAGTCGTCTGCTGCAGTTTCCCCCGCGTCGTCATCACTATAAGTACGACGGTAGTGCTCGACGAATGCGCGGACGATGTCATTCTGAGTGGTCACCTGCGTTCCATGAGGCGTGGTCAGAGTGCTGATGATCTGCCGACGACGCCTTCGTTTGTCGGACACTATATCATGCATGGATGGAATTTCTAAATCCGCGTGATCGTGGCGCCGCGTCCGTATCACGACCCCTTGCAGTTTCCGGCGTGCCAGCGCAATTATCTTCGCCTTAGTTCTTTGCCGTTCCAACTGGTTGTCCGGGGTTGGCGGTTGAGCGTCCAGATCTCGGAGAATCGCGTAATACAAGTCAACAGTGGTGCGATGCCAGTCGGCCATGTCCTTCCCGTATCTCATCAGTGTCCTCCGGATCGCCGGCTTGGCGCAGTCTAACCACCATGTCAATGTCGAGTGGTAGCGGGGAAGGCGTCGTTCGCAGGCTGTCCATGTTTCAGTGACTTGTTGGCGACACGCCAGGTCATGCAAGTGTGAGGTATTGAGTTTCCATGGAGCACGGCTGCGCCATACTGATTGCGGCGGAAGGAGGACCGTACAAATGTAAGCGCAATGGTCGGAAAAGGCCAGCGGCCAGCGTTCGGCGCCCCGTATCGCAGATCTAAGAGTTTCTGAGACATATATCCTGTCTAGTCGGCTTGCGGAATGACATGTAAGAAAGGTATGACCAGAAAGGTCGCCGTGTTGTACTTCCCAGGTATCGTGAAGCAGGAGGTCTCGCACCACTATACGTAGCTCCTGGCAGGTAGTATAGTGGGGAATCTGATCTTTAGGCTGCAGAACGCAGTTAAAATCACCCCCTAGTAGGCAATGATCATAACGCCCTAAAAAGAGGGGAGCGATTTCTTCGGAATAAAACTGGGCTCTTTCATGCCGTCGGTCGGTGCCTGAGGGAGCGTAGACATTAATGATGCGTGTCCCCATGGCAGTGAGTGCCATGCCCCGAGCTGATGGAAGAAAGGCGACATCGGTCACAGAAATCCCGTGGCGGACGTAGATGGCCACCCCGCGGCCCATAGGATCACTCGCGGAGGCGTGGGCGGTATAGCCATTGATATCCGGGAGACTAGCCAAATGAACTTCCTGCAGAAGGGCGAAATCAATATCCGAAGCCCAGAACATCTCCTGCATAAGGCGGATTTTCACCCTGGAACAGATGTTGTTGGTGTTGATGGTTGCTATCCGGTAGGCCTGGTGTCGGATTGCTGGAGGCTGGTCCACTCCGCCGTCCGCGCAAGGGTGTGGGCGTCGCAGTGGAACGTTATCCCGCTGGCCCGCAGGGGAGCCTGGGGAGAGTATGATTAGTGGTGCGGCCCTGACGGCGCAGGGTCCCGTAACGGCTCCTGCTCCGTGACCTCCTCCTCGTGCCACGCCGTGGAAGCGGAAACTGGTGTATCGTCCATTTTGTCTGCAGAAGATGTTGTAATTGTGCGTGGTGTAGTGTCGCCTGTGATGCGTTCTTGATTTAGTTCAGCGTCAGCACGGGGCGCAGGCACACCGATAGATGTCTCCGCGCTCAATACGTCATCGTCAGCAGTAGCGGGTTCTGAGGCCTCGTGCTGGTCGACGGTTACGTCCTCCACGACTTGTAACGTCTCCTCTTGGCCGGAAACGGTGCGACGTCTTCGCTTGCGACGTTTCGGGGAACGTTGTTTCCTTGTGCGACCCTCCGTGTCCGACGACGGAAGGGAGTCGCGTCGTTCTGGCAGAAAGGCCGCTGTAGGAACGATGAGCGAGTCGATCTCCATCGTGGTTCCGAGATCAGGGTCAGCGTCTGGTTGCGCCGGCATCTTCGGAACGGCGTCGATGGCCGGCCGAGGCGGCGGGTCGTCCGAGGCGCTCTCCGTCGGTGTCTGGTCGGGCTCGTTGGTGGCGTCGTTTGTGGTGACCGGGCGACGTTGCAAAGTGGTAGGAGAAGCCAGAGCAGCGGCATAGGTCACCGGTAGCACTGTAGGTTGTGACGTGGGTGGTTCTGCGGCAGCTGGAAGTTGCGTAATACGCCGTTGTAGGCATTCGGATCTAAGGTGGCCTTCTTTGCCGCACCCAGAACAGGTCCGAGGCTGGCCGTCGTATATAATTATGGCACGGCATCCGCCGATCTGTAAGTAGGACGGTACGTGGCTTCGGAGATCTATGGTGACCTGTCGGACCCCGTTGAGGACAGGATACGTCCGAAACTGTGTCCACTTCTCCGCAGTGTGGCCGTGGACTGTGCCGTATGGGCGTAGTGCCGCGACGACTTCCTCAGCTGGAAGTTCGAATGGCAATTCGAAAATGCGTATCGTTCGCATACCTAAGCCTGCGTGGTCGACGGTTACCTCCCCCACATTGCCATCAGCGTGACAGAAGCGTAACCCCTGTTTGGTCTCACGTAGTATGCGTTCGCACGCCGCGTCGTTAATGATTTTCACATAGACCGTGCTGCTCACGATGGACAAATGTATGCCGATAATATCGGTCGCCGGGATCTTCACTTCCTCTCGCAGAAAACGCTCCACCTCGAGTGCTTTGGGTCTGGCATAATCGTTGCAGAAAGTAAATCGGAGTGTTGATTTACGGTAACGGTTCGCCATGGATCGTACAAGGTAAGCCGGCACTTAAGCAACGGCCGTCAGAAAGTAAACAAGACGAGCTCGCGCGCCGCACGAAGTCAACACGTACGCGTCCGCTCTGTTGCCCTGCCGAAGGCAGACTGCTGACCACTCGGCTAATCCTGCGCGGCCATGCAAGTGTTTATGACGCCGTATCTCCTAAACTATTTGTAGTACAATGATGTAATTTTCTGGTACATTTAATGGTATATGCAAATAGTCTCCGAAAAATGTGTCGCGTATCCAATAGGTAATAAAGTAGTAATAAGTTAAAACGTCATGTTCCATGTGCCAGTTTTACTGCACGAACAGTGAAAATGTAGTAAGCGACAAACTTTTCTGCTTTCATCTTTTTGTGGGGGTTGTTTGCGAGAAAAATTTGAAATTATTTCCGAAGTCTGTTTCCAGTTACTAAGTGCATTCATTCTCAAATACTGGGATTACTAAAATGTGGGTGTTCACATGTCGTGGGCTACACCGCTTTTCCACCCTCATCCCCAACCCCTTTGATAGGTAGGTGATTCTTACCGCTACACCTATTCTTTCCAGACAGTTTCAAGCCCTTTATGGGCATCTGTGTGATCATGGGTCCTTTCAGACAGACGAACGTTGTGTGAAGCGGATGATGTCTGTAAAGGTACTTGTTTTGGTATAGCCGTGCTGCCCCTCGACAGTTTCTATTTGCATGGCCGTACACGGACACCAATTCAGCATATTCCCGCCATGAATAACGGACTATTCTGCTGCTTACAGTACCCTGTTTCAGTCACTCAGCCTGAAACACATGAGGTCAGAGGAACTTCCGTTCGTCAGCACCATATACGGAGGCAACGATGCATTTCTGAACACATGTTCATAGGACCTTTTTTCCTCCATTTCCAGTCAGACGTCCGTCCCTGCAGTTTGTTGGTTTTATTAACGTTCACCTATATGCACTCTTACATCCATTTTTTAAATGTATACGGATGCAGGAAGTTCTGGACGGGATCGGCGCTCGGTATAGGCACTGGCAATTGAATAAATGTGACGTATAAAGCACAAATAGGCAGTAGGACTCACTATTCTATGATTACATGACTACAGAACAATCACTAAAGACAGTCACATCCCTAAAATACCTCGGAGTCTGCATTAAATCAGTCGCAGGTAAGGCAGATGCCAGACTGCGTATCATTGGAACAACCATAGGAAATTTAGTCCGCCCACAACGGAAGTAGATCACAAGACTCTCGTTCGACCAGTTCTTGAATGCTGCTCGTCAGTCTGGGATGCGCACTAAGTAGGATTGACTAAGGAAATGGAGAAGATCCAAAGAAGAGCTGCACGCTTCGTTACAAGAGCAAAATCATCACAGGGATGCTTAGCCAATTACAGTGGCAGACGCTGCAAAAGAGGCGTTCTGCACACGGTGTGCCTTCTTGTTAAAGTTCCAAGAGCGTACATTCTTACATGTGTCAAACACTGTATTGCATCCTTCTGCATATATCTAGCGAAAAGGCCACGATGTTAAAATCAGAGAGTTTCGAGCCCACACAAAGATTTGTCAGAGATGTTTTTCCTGTGAACCATTTGTGACTGGAACACAAGAAGAGAGAAGTGACAATGGTTGACAATGTACGCTCCACCCCACACCGCAAGGTGGCTTGCGGAGCATAGATGTAGATACAGATGTATATGTAGATGTAGAAGCTAATAGAAACGCCTTAATGTAGCACCATTTTGGGCTCCGTGTTCAGTTTGAAGTCCTTTGTTGGTGTGGTTTGTGCATCTGCGCTTATTTGTTTGTATTGCAACATCTGTCTCTTTTGTCTGTATTATTCAAATGTTTGTCCTTTTGTTCTTGCATGCTAATATATCTTTCCTATGTTAGTGTATGACTTCGTAACCTGATGCCCTAGACACAAAAATAATGATAATACATGGAACGCCAGAAAAGTTCTACATTCTAGTTCACTTTCCCTTGTCAGCTGTAATCCAGAGCAATGTGGTTTGTTACACTTATCTTGTCAAGGGTGTATTGATTCGGTCTGAGTGTAAACATATATGGATCACGTTATTTTTGCAGGCGAAGAATTCACGAAATTTGAGTGGCCTTTTTACGTAATACCTAAATACGACGGACTAAAACTACAGTGTAAGGAATGAAAGAGAAACGGAGAGCACTGTGCAGAAAGCAGATGAGTGGGACGCGGGCGCTTCATTTGTCACGGACGACAGCGGCGACCAGGCGACTCCGAACAGACACGGCCGCTTTGTCATTCGTCAGGCAGGAAAACGCCGCGTCCCTTTGTCACTCTGTTTGCTGACGTGATCCGCAGTCTGCCAACAGTGTGTCACTCTGGGCGGTTTCTCAATTCGAGCGACGCCACATATATATGTGGATAACAGATAAGGTTACTTTTTATGATGTCTGACAAAATCCGCATTTACAATCCACTATAGTTAAACAGATTACCAATGCTCTGTAAGTAATGGTCGGTACCAGTGTTTATTCAATAGATTGTGTGTTTGCTGTTGAGGAAGAGCTAAGTGTTGTCGCCGTCTATAAGAAACAACAGCTAATTTTTACTGTCTTGTTTCACGCTTAATATAACCGAATAGTGTAGCATGCAGAGCCACAGTCGTGGTGCTGAAGCGCTCTTCCCATAGTCTTCAGTGTCTGCTTGTGTTAGCACCTTTATTCATGCTATTACACCGTCATATGTAGTGAATGGATTGAAAAAATTAAAAAGGAATTGACCGCTATCTAAAGGCGGCTAGGAGCTCCTCTGATCACAGTTGCCAGGCTTCACAGTGCTTCCCTAGCCTACTGCTATGCCGAGGGCTTTGGCGTTTTTTGTGCTTCTGAAACCCACTGAAAATCCTGATGTCACTGCGCCTTCCAGTGCGCATGACCAGGCTAGTTTATTCTCGCCGACGGGCGAATGCAATGGATTCGCAAATCTCTGGGCGAATGTGGGCACTGGCCACACTGGTTCGCCCTTACACAGTGTTAACAGAGATGACTTGTCAGTGCGGCTGGGTGGCTCAATGGAGCCGGCACGGTAGCTCAGCGTTTTGGTTGGCCGTCGGCGACGCAGCGGCGAGGACGTGTGCTTAACGCCGTACCGTTCTAGTGCTTTACGCGAGTTTACTTCCCGCGAGCGCGAGTCGCTTAGTACAAGTTCACTGAAGTAACATAGCGAACTTCTGCGGGAAGAACACTAATAAGCTTATGTTCCGAGCCGAATATCCACGACCTTTCTTTCTTTACTTTCTTTATTCCTCAACTAAAGACCTGCTGCCTGTTATTATCTAGCAGGTCGTACATTTTGTGATTTTACATGTTATATCATAAAAATTCAGTTTTATTATTAGCACATCTTTTTTGTTTTTTTGTTGAAAATTTTACAAAGGGATAAATTTAAAAAATAACAAATTGTATATATATAATTTAGTTTAAACTTGTTGCTAACTTAGAAAATGATAATAAATAAGATACATAAAAGGTTGTAGATGTATTTTAAATTAAAACTGTATTTAATGCAAGAAGCAAGAGATGGAAATTTGACTTAGATATGATGCGACAGTTCTTCCCTTTATACCTTCTGCTTGCATACTTACATCTGTTACATATGTCGTCTTGACAGCGGTAATAAATTTCATGTATTGATTAGTTAGGTTATAGTGCGTTTTCTAACTTAAGATAACAGTGGAGATTGGGAGTTGATTTAAACTGTCATTGTGAGCCGCACCACGTGCAAGTGCTAGGTAAAACTGCGAGCCAGTCACACCTGATGTAGCGAAAGAAGAAGAAATGTCACAGCTTCAGATAGTGTTACATGCTATGAAATGGTATAACAAACAGCTGCACAGAGAGGTTTTTTTTTTTTTCAGACTGATTCGATTTAATGTTGTGGAACCTTCGCTTACTTCTGTTATGTTTGTGTGTTTGTCTCATCTTCACTTCCTGTGTATGATATTTTGCAACACCTCGGTTCCTAGAGTTCCAGAACGTGTACAGAAAATTGGAATAGAGATCAACATAAACATCATTTCCGCCCTTCTTATTGGTCATGAAAACCACACATTACGTGTTGTACCACCCTACAGCGAGACCTCCAGAGGCGGTGGTCCAGATTGCTGTACACACCGGTACTTCTAATACCCAGTAGCACGTCCTTTTGCATTGATGCAAGCCTATATTCGTAGTGGCATACTATCCACAAGTTCATCAAGGCACTGTTGGTCGGAATGTCCCGTTCCTCAATGGCGATTCGGTGTAGTCATTCACAAGATGGGGGCGCTAATTGTCGTCAATGAAGACGAATGCCTCGCCAATATGCTGCCGATATGGTTGCACTGTCGGTCGGAGGATGGCATTCAGGTATCGTACAGCCGTTACGGCGCCTTCGATGACCACCAGGGGCGTAAGTCCGCCCCACATGATGCCACCCCAAAACAGCAGTGAACCTCCACCTTGCTGCACTCGCTGGACAGTGTATCTAAGGCGTTCAGGCTGACCAGGTTGCCTCCAAACACGTCTGGTTGAAGGAGTATGCGACACTCATTGGGGGAGAGAACGTGATGCCAGTTCTGAGCGGTCCATTCGGCATGTTGTTGGGCCCATCTGTACCGCGCTGCATGGTGTCGTGGATGCAAAGATGGACCTCGTCATGGACGCCGGGAATGAAGTTGCGCATCATGCAGCTTACTGCGCACAGTTTGAGTCGTCCTGTGGGTGCACGAAAAGCATTATTCAACATGGTGGCGTTGCTGTAATGGTTCCTCCTAGCCATAATCCGTAGGTAGCGGTCATCCACTGCACTAGTAGCCCTTGGGCGGCCTGAGCGAGTCACGTCATCGACAATTCCTGTCTCTCTGTACCTCCTTCATGTCAGAACAACATCGCTTTGGTTCACTCCGAGACGTCTGAACACTTCCCCTTTTGAGAGCCCTTCCTGGCACAAAGTAACAATGCGGACGCTATCGAATCGCGGTATTGACCGTCCAGGGATCGTTGGACTACAGACAACACGCGCTGTGTACCTCCTTCCTGCCGGCCGCGGTGGCCGTGCGGTTCTGGCGCTGCGGTCCGGAACCGCGGGACTGCTACGGTCGCAGGTTCGAATCCTGCCTCGGGAATGGGTGTGTGTGATGTCCTTAGGTTAGTTAGGTTTAAGTAGTTCTGAGTTCTAGGGGACTTATGACCTAAGATGTTGAGTCCCATAGTGCTCAGAGCCATTTTACCTCCTTCCTGGTGGAATGACTGGAACTGATCGGCTGTCGGACCCCCTCCGTCCAATAGGCGCTGCTCATGCAACGTTGTTTACATCTCTGGGCGGGTTTAGAGACATCACTGAACAGTCAAAGGGACTGTGTCTGTGAAACAAGATGCACAGTCAACGTCTATCTGCAGGAGTTCTGGGAACAGGGGTGATGCAAAACTTTTTTGATGTATGTAGCATCCGATTCCGTGTCTGTTCTTGTGTCTGTGTCGCTTACAGTCTACTGTTGATATTGTATGCCCAATGGGGAGCCTGTCTTAGTTTAGCGTATGGTCTCTCCTGTTTGTATGCCGCGTATAGTGCTCGCGATACTTCGTCTACGATGTTGTTTATAGAGTTCCAGTCATCTTGGCAGCATATTAATTGTCCTATGTCCCGGTTTACTAATCTCGGTCTC